>NW_021620860.1:4430936-4440334 GCF_004785775.1 Grammomys surdaster
TAGCTGTCTTCAGACACTCCAGAAGAGGGCATCAGATCCCATTACAGACGGTTGTGAGCCACCATGTAGTTGCTGGGAATTGAACTCAGGACCTCTGGAAGAGCAGTCAGTGCTCTTAACCACTGAGCCATCTCTCCAGCCCAAAATAATTATTTAAAAAATATTTCTTCCCAGTGACAGTACGCAGGAGAGTGGTAGATGCCACCATTGTCAAACACCAGTGTTTGTCAGGAGGTGAAAGCAGTTCCTTGTGTGAGACAAAACAGCAATCCTATTCCAGTTGGTCACTTGAAAAGGAATTCTGAAAAATCTCCAATTCAAAGACACACAGAATCAGAAACTAACTAAGGTGGAAGCTGTGCTTTTGAAGCAGTACACCTTAGACAAGCTAAGTGACCTCTCTGTGACTCAGTTTTCTTATCTGTGAAATGGGATAGCAATAATATTTTCCCCCATGAGGTTGAAATGGGTTACTTTTAACAAGGCAGTCAGGACAGCACTAGGAACACAGTAGGTGTTAACTAAGTGTTTCTGTACATACAGCACACATTGTTGCCCTCACGGGGACAAGCTGAATGCTCCTCTGGTGTTTGGACAGCTCGAGGCTTGACCCTCCCAATCCTGCAGAGTTGACCAGTCTGCCTTGCCATTAAAGGCTTAGGATAGTGCACTCTGCTACCCTGGCAGCTTCAGACAGAATCTCCCAGCCCTCTGTCATCTCAGAAAGGTACCTTCAGGTTCACAGTCACCCAGGACTCTGCATCTGCACCGAAAGCCAGTTCTTCTCTGTCTCCTGCTGTAGTGCACACTGACGGCCCAATCAGGAGAAACAGGGCAAGGAGAGGCAGCATGGTGAGCAGCTGCTGCCCTGTCTAGGGAATCCAGGGAGCCCCACTCAGCCTAATGCCACCTCCTCCAGCAGGCTCAGGTCCCCCCCCCCCCCCGCCCTGGGGCCACTTGTATGTGGCTGGGATGTCTCCCTTTGCTCTCAGGCCTTCCAGCTTCTCTGCTTCCTTCCTGTGGCTTACCCCACCTTTGTACTCCTTCACGTCACAGCCTCTCTTCTTGGCTGATCGAGACAATGAATCAGGAGCCTGGACCTCCCCATAGCCACCCCAACATTTGATCCCAAGGCTTAACACTGATGCAATACCAGCCTTACCTTTGGCTGTGTTCCCTCCTGCGACAGGTGCACAATGGCACAGAATGAGCGACCTGGAGATTACAGCTTGCCAGGAACAACCCCCATGGGAAGAGGGCTGTATGGTGCTTCCTTCCTGCGTTCTCTCAAGGTTGGCCAGTCTGTCACTGCTGATCGACTGCTCCCACCCCATCTCTTCTTTCTCTGTATTCTTCCTATCCTCCATCACCGTCTGTGCTGAGAACACACTGCACGCCCTGGGAAGTGCCAGGCCTTAAAAACGTGAGGCTTCTTACAACTGGAAAATGAGATTTGCCAGAAAATGGCTTCAGACCCCAAATGTCAGCTACTGACCCGCAGTGATTTTCCACTGTTTCCTCAGCCGTCTAACACTGGTCCACACTTGTCCCTGTGTGTCTCCGAATCACTCTCCTACAAACTCCAAGCTCATTCTCTGCTCAGCTCCTCCCTCTGCCTGGCCATCCACTCATCCATCCTGTCATCTGCCGTCTAGAACAAAGGCCCTGCAGTCAGAGATCAGAGATCCACTTGTAGCATCATCGTTGAATAGCTGTGTGACTCTCTCTGGCTATTACTTAACCCCCCTAAACCTTAGGATCCTCCTGGGTAACACCAGGCTGACTGACACTCTGCAAGGGCTGAAGAAGAAATAAGATGTGCGTGGGACATTCAGCACAGTGTGGGATGGTATATATTTAACCACCACCGCCCGGCTTAATGTTACTTTTTTTTTCTTGATTTAAGAGTTTCTGTGGGGGCGGTGGGGGCGCACACCTTTAATCCCAGCACTTGGGAGGCAGAGGCAGGCAGATTTCTGAGTTCGAGGCCAGCCTGGTCTACAGAGTGAGTTCCAGGACAGCCAGGGCTATACAGAGAAACCCTGTCTTGAAAAACCAAAAAAAAAAAAAAAAAAAGAATTTCCGTGGCTGTCCAGGAACTTGCTTTGTATACCAGGCTTAGCCTTGAACTCAAAGAGATTTATCTGTCTCCCAAGCGCTAAGGATTAAAGGCTATCGTCATCATGCCTATCTGGCTAACTATTATTATTATTACTATTATTGGGACTGGATGGGAAGGCGAAGAAGACAGCATGCCTGACCTCAGCACCAGAAGTCTTGTGATGCGTTGCAATAGGAATTGTTTTAGAATACCAGTACATGCTAAAATGCAGATTCCCTGGCTCAGGCTACCAATAAGCTGTCAGCCTGTCTTTTATTTAACTCTCTTACGGCCAAGACAGCCGATGTCTCCCTCTGCCCTCTTGTTTTGGGCTTTCCATCATCTTCCTTAACACATTCTTCCTCAGAGGTAACACTTTTGCCCTCTTCATCTTACAGATGTGCAAACAGCCAGTTCAGGCTTGCTCTTAAGGAGTATCCTAGACTCCAGTGTCATTAGGGCTTGCAGGGTGGCCTGGGGATCCCAGCTTGAGCCTCTGGACATGGGAAGTGGCCTTGCCACTGTAGGCACAGACAGACTGACTTTAGTCTGTGAGGAGGACAGGAGGGGCAAGTCGTTCATGAATGAGTGGGGAAAGCGCTCACGGACACAGAGGACGTCCAGGCCTCGGCATTGGTGTTGAGTTTCTCCACCTCGCCGGTGAAGGAACCACCGTGCATGGGTCAGGATGTGGTGGGCGCAGTGTGTGGACACGGCGGGAGGTACCAGGCAGATGAGAGGGTAGAGGGAAAAAGAGAGAGAAAACCCCAAAGGTCCGGAAGGCCGAGAGGGAGGCAGGGCACCAGATGCAAACCGCGGCTATTTGCAGCGTCGCCCTCGGTTTGCGGTCAGGCTGAGGCTGGAAGGCCGGGCGACCGGGATCGCAGCCCCGCCCGGTGCCCTCGGCCACCCGGGCGAGGCCCTGGCCCGTGAGTCCCCTTCGCTGCAATGTTGAGGCTCGGGAGGCGGGTGGGCTGGCACGCTGAAGCCAGAGAGATGACAAGGCCACCGGAGGACAGCCCGCTCTGCCCTCGCAGGGTAAGGTTCTGGAGGAAACGCAGGGTGGGTGGGCAGGTTCCGGTTGGAGTCGGACCGGAGGGAGGCGGGGCCCCGGCAGGATGGGACTCGGACACTACCCACCGAAGACGAGCTCGACCGGGCAAGCAGCGCCCTCCAGCGGCCAAGCCGAGCAGCGCCCCCGACCGCCCGAGCCGGGCAGCGCCCCCTATCGGCTGCGGCCCGCAGCAGCCCTCACCGACAGAGGAAGGCAGGTTGAGCTCTGGAACAACCGCGCGTGGGCGGCTCGGGTCCCGGGCGGCGCTCTGGCCGCGGGGCGGGTCGCGGCAGCGGTGAGGCTCCCTGGGCGCCGGGTGGGCGCGAAGGATTGCTAAAGGCTGCGGTTTGGCCAGGATTGCGGAGCCGAGAAGAAAAAGATACAAGCGGGCAGGGATGAAAAAAGAAAAAGCCGAGGGAGAAAAGGGAAACACTAGATGCCGCGGGCGAGCTGCGGGCAGGAAGCCGACGCTTCCGATCACCCACTCGGCCAGAGGAGGGGGTCGTGGGTCCGTTGCAGAGACCGGCTCAGGGAGGCCGGGCGCCATGGGTGGCAGAGTCGGGATTCGAACCTGGGTCTGCATTCAGCTCGGCTCTTAGGTTCGTTCAACTCCTAGATCAAGAAAATGGAATGGAGGAATGGCGGGGCTGGGAGGGGCCCGGATGATAGGTCTTGGCTGCCTTGTGTGGACACTTGGGGAAGGAGGCCAGCTGTTAAGAGACCGATCTGCTGGACCCTGCTTCCGTCCTTCCTACGCCCTTCCAGCGCCCCCACGTGGAAGCTTCTGACCAACTCACTGCCCCTCCTAGACTGCCGCGTGTCGGCGAGTAGGGACCTGGGTTCAGGGTTTTGATGACTGTTCTTTGCATAGAAGAACAATAGGTTCCTTCCATTGGTGGGGTAGTAAAGTGGCTCAGGTCACCCGGGAGCTCATACCAGAGGCAACAAATATAAACCCTATGCGTGGACCACTCCCCTGCAATAACTTAGACATTCCCTCCCTCCCTTCTCACCTTACTGTTCCCTTTCATTGGCCACGGACTTATTGAACACCCACTTTGTCAGAGCGGGGCATCTACAGATGAGCAGGCACACTGAGCAGAATTCTTCATCTCTATCCTCACTAGGAGGTGGAGCAGAACCTGGTTCTTGAGTCAGAGTTGGGTTGGACAGATATTTACCCACATTTCAACGATTGCACCCAAATCTCTCATGTTCTTGGCACCTTTAGCCTGTTAGACTGTTGGTTTCCACCCCTGCTGACCCATATCGCTGAAAGGGTCCAGATAAAAGTGCCTGAAAGTGTTGCCAAATCCACTGCTAGCAAATCAGAGTTCACTGTCTTTTTTTTGTTGTTGTTGTTGTTTTTGGTTTGTTTTGTTGTTCTATTAACCTTTTATTTTATCTGTATGGATATTATATCTGTGTTCTACATGTGTTCTCGGCCTGTGGGGGCCAGAAGAGGGCGTTGGATCCCGGAGACTGGAGGTTAGGTTGTGAGCCACGATGTGGATTCTGGAAATGGAACCAGTTTCCTGCAGAAGAACAATCAGTGTTCTTAACCTCAGAGCCATCTCTCCAGCCCCTAGATAGTATTGAGAATGATCACGAGAGAACCCCCGTTGTCCATTACCCCAGACACCAGCCATCCCCCACCACCAAAGACATAGGCCCAGAGATGCAGGAGCCTGGGGGCTTCTTTTAGTTCCTTTCCTTTTCTCAAACCTCCTCAAACACGTCTCTTTAAAGTCAGATGCCATCAAGAAAAAGAAACACCCGGGTGGGTGTAATCCAAGAGAACCAGACCAGAGTGCAAAGGTTCAAATTATGACCCCATCACTAAACTTCCCTTGCTGTAGCGGAGAGATAGAGATAGATAGATAGATAGATAGATAGATAGATAGATAGATAGATAGATTGTGAGAGAGACAGACAGACAGAGACAGAGAGACAGAATGCTTGCTTGCAGGGAGTAAGAAGATAACAAGAATTTTATGCAGCGTTTGTTTAGCTTGCTGTCAGCATATAATAAATGGCAGCAATTATTGCTGTTAATAATATAATTAAATGACAACATCCATGTACATTCTCTGGGAAAGCCCAGATTAAGGAAAGTCATGGGGCATTCCCTGATGTTTCGCCATCTGGTTACTTCTTAAAATATGGCAACTAGGGGTCCGCCATCAGACTGGCTCTCCCTGTGTGGGGTATCTTCCTTAGACAAAGTTCAGCATCTTAGATCTTAAAGGGCGGGCCCAGGAAGGCTGGTGAAGACGGGTGTCAGGAGTTCTGGGTTCTAGAAGTGCCCCTTCCCTCAAGGGGAACGGAGGAACCTCTCTGAAGTGCTCACTTCTCCCAGTGCCTGCAAGCAGTAAACCCTCTGGTCTGACCCCATTAGTGAGGGGAGAGAAGCTCTGTTTAAAACCAGTCTTCTCTTCCTGGAGCCTGGTCTGAGTACGGCGAGTGAGCTGCTAATTGAAAGTGTCTGTAATGCATTGCCCCTGATCTGCCGAGTGGAGCCTCCAGTTCCCACTGTCTGCAGAACAGCTTGCCGCTCTGGCCTGAAAAGGCTCTAGTGTGGAGACGGTGCCTGGGAGTAGGGCTCTGCTGGCTGGTCACAAGGGCACCTGGGGCTAGCCTTGCTGGACATATGTCCTGCTACCCCTGACCATGACCTGGACACCTAAGCCACCAAAACTAGGGAGGGCAACTGGAGATGAGGGACTCCCATGCCCCCTGGTCCTGTTCCTAGGTCCGCTCAGTCCTATGGTCTGAGGTGAATTTGAGGCTGGTGGGGACAGCTTGGGGTTGGGAGGGAACTCCATTTCAGATGTGCGAGCACTGAGGACTCAGGCAGAGGTAGGACCTTAGGACCCAGGAAGAGGTAGCTGTGGAAATCCAGATGCTCTGGGTTCCCTGGGCCTAGTAGGACTGGAGCTGGGACCTAGACTCTGCCACTCCACATGGGCCTGATCCCTGTTCCTGTGGTTCTGATCCTGAAGATGCAGACAGCCAAGGGTCATTTCACATCTCAGCTCTGCTCAGTCTTCAGAGACTACAAAATATAAATCTTTATATTTTTAAAAGTTTTTTTTATATTTTATTTTACATGTATGGGTGTTTTTCTCTATGTATTTATGCAGCTCTTGTATGCCTGGTACACATGGAGGCCAGAACAGACATCACATATTCTGGGACTGGAGTTACAGAGGTCACCATTTGGGTGCTTGGAACCTAATCATGGTCCTTCGGAAGAGCAGCCAGTGCTCTTAATTGCTGACCCATCTCTACAACCTGTTTGATATTTGAGACAGTCTCACTCTGTAGCCCAGGCTGGCCTTGAATTCTGAATCCTTCTGTTTCTGTCTTTCTAGAGCTAGGACTAACTATGTTCTACCATGCCCAGCTGAGCCTCTCTTTAAAAAAAAAAAAATGTTCAGGAACAAGGATCTGGGGCTTGCCTGGGCCATGGCGCTTTAGCAGGTGTAGTGGAGTTTTGTCCTTCGAGACCGTTCATGCATATGGGTGGGGTCAGGATAAGTCACTGGAATAGTCCCGGGATGACCTGGGGTGGAGCTGGGTGAGGCCTGTACTGATCTAGAGAAATGTGGGCTGAACTCAGTGACAGCAGAAGGTGTCCTGGGTTTGAGGTCTGGAGGACAGGAAGTGGGAGACACTGGGATGATGACAAGAAATATGTCTCAAGGAAATAGGATGCCCGAGTGCACTTCTGGACAGCCTAACGCTTTGAAACCCCTGGGACTGTCCAGGAGGAGGTGCAGTGGGCTCAAGGAACAAGGTGTGGAGTAAACCGAGGCCAGTGCATGGAGCTGTTAGGGAACACCAAGAACCCCCTCTCCCCCAAAAGGCTAGGGAGATGGCTCAGTGTGAGGACCTGAGGGAAAACCCCGAGAACCCACATAAAAGCCATGTGGGGTAGCATGAGTCTCATGAGTCTGTAGTCCCACCGTCCTAAGAGGAGACAGGAGAGTTACTATAGAGGTTCAAGGGTGGATAGCCTGCCACACCCTGCCTCAAACAGGGTGAAAAGCAGGAGCTGATACCTGAAGCTGACCTCTGACCTCTGTGAAGACTCAAGGGTGGGGAGCAGGGGACACTTAGAGAAATGTGAATGAAAGGACCAAAGATGAAGAGTGTGGAGTGCTACAAACCAGTGGAGTGGATCATCTGGAGAACATAAGCAACTGGGGGGATGGGGAGGAGAAGGCTATGCATGCATAGGGTAGGGTGTCTATAATGTGATCCCATCCGCTCAATAACACAAAAAGCATGTCCATTTATAAATGGACACATGCAGATGTCACGACAGTCCCAAACACTTTTCAGAATAATGGATCAATCTGGGAAGCAGTTTATGTTTGGGGAAGGGGAGTGGGAACAAGACAGAGGGCAGGGTGTATGTGTGGGGAACAGGTTGCCTCCATTTCTGTCTGTAAAGGGTTGGTTTTTGTTCTTTTAATTTTTACATTTATTTGTTTGTTTATGTGTGTTCATGGGGTTGGGGCATGCCCATACCACGTGTGTGGTCAGAAGACAACTGAGGGAGTTTGTTATCTCCCTCCATCCCCTGAGCCCCAGGGATTGAACTCAGGTTGTTAAACAGTTGGCTACAGGCAGAGTCGTTTCACCAGCCCAGGTTCTGGTGTTTATTTATTTATTTATTTTTGGCTTTTCGAGACAGGGTTTCTCTTCAGGTTCTGGTGTTTTAAGCTGGGGTGTGATTCTGGTTTTGCACACTTTGGTGTGCCTTGTGCAATGAATAAATTCTGGAAAAGAAGACACCACAGTGGAATTCTGAGAACCACGGAGGAGAGCTTCAAATGTGTCTGGGGTAGAGTGCTTGCCTGGCATGCCTGAGGTCATGGGTTCAATCCCCAGCACCAGCACAGAGCAGAGGTGGGAGGAGATGATTTGTTTTGGGTCTTAAGGGAGTGTCAGTTACCTCACTAACCAGCTGGAGAGGTGGTTAGCCCTGAGGCAGGGGGATGACCATGTTGAATTCTGCAGGAGTCAGTGAGTCTCCAGTGCCCAGAGGCTGGTGGGCAAGGACAGTGTTGAGACATGAAGATTTGAGGAGGCTGAAGTCAAGCCCTGGTGCCTGGGCATGGAGAGCAGGTGATGCCCTCTCTTGGCAGGCAGCAAAGTAAAGGATGCGGTGCCAAGCTGGGCAGAGGGGCTGCCAGGGTAGAAGATCAGAGGAGCGGATGGGGGTGCTGGGGCACTGTCAGGGCTTGAAGCAGGAGGCTGACGGGGGTGGAGTGTGGGGAATCAGCAGAGCTCGGGGGAGGCCAAGAGGAAGTGGGCATTGCCAAGCCTGTGGTGGGAAGCAGTTGGTGCCAGCTCGGGGCTGAGGGGCAGAGGGCAGGGATGAGTACCCAGAGCCTGGTCTCCCTCAACTGTTCAGTTTTGTGACATACACAGTTTTGCAGCTACCGTATTACAGTATCCTGAAGTCTCAAGGTCAGAAGACCTTTGCACAGAAAAGGACAACCATACCCAGCGGTGGAGTCATTGCCCTAGGTAAGGCCACCCCGTGAGTCTGGTGATAAGACCTGGGCCAGCGCTGCCTTGGTGTTTGGATCTGTGCAAACCCTATGGGTTGCATAGTGGAGAGAAGGGACCATGGGGAGAGGCTCCTTTCTGATCTAGCTCCGTAAGCCCTGCTGTGGAGGAACAAGGCCTGAATGTTTCCAAACAGCAGACATAAGGCCACAAACACTACCTGGCAAATGTTCTGGGCCAACAGTGATTCTCCTTCTTAGGGAAGGGGAGGTCCTACAGAATCTGAAGCAAAGAGTTACATGCCTTTAAACCCAACAAGAATTTATTTGTTTGTTTCTGAGATAGAGTCTCCATATGTATAGCTCTGGCTGTCCTGGAACTTTCTACATAGACCCTGCTGCCCTCAAACTTACAGAAATCTACCTGCCTCTGCCTACAGAATTCTGGGATTAAAGACATGTAGTACCAGGCCCTCTTTAAAGAATTGTTTTCAGAACTGAGTGTTAACCCTAGCACTCAGAAACATGACGATTGTTATAAATTTGAGGCCAGGCTGGGCTATATGTAACAATACTCAACAAAACAAGAGATACAAACAAACAGTTGCCTGAGTGCTCAGCTGACAAAGAGTGTTTTCCTAGCAAATATCAAACCCTGGCTTTGATTCCCTGTAACACACACACACACACACACACACACACACACACACACACACACACA
>NW_021620860.1:4440344-4450431 GCF_004785775.1 Grammomys surdaster
ACACACACACACACACACACACACACACACACACACACACACACACACACAAATTGGCCTGGAGGTGGCCGTCTGTAATCCCAGCAATCAGGAAGTGGAGGTAGGAAGTTCAAGGTTATCCTTGACTACATAGAGAATTTCAGGCTAGCCTGGGGTACATGAAACCTTTCTTCAAAAGTTAAAAAAAATTAAAAAACAAAGACTCTTTTAAGAAGACTCTAATCTGTTTTTCATTTCATGTCTATGGATGTGTTACCTGCATGTGTGTCTGTACATATATGTATTTTTGTATACTACATGTGTACTCTGCCCTCTGAGACCAGAAGAGGGTGTCAGAACTTCTGGAACTGGGGTGATGGATGTTGCAGGTTGCCATGTGGTTGCTGGGAATTGAACTCAGGACCTCTGGAAGAGCAGCCGGTGCTCTTAACCACTGAGCCATCTCTCCAGCCCTAGATGAGTGGCTTTCTAAATGGAAACCAAAGGCTCCATGATGCCAGGACAGGCTTTGAAAGGCAAAGCACACTGAGAAGATGATTGTGGTAAGTGAGGTTGACCTTATTACTCAGGCCATCCCAAGTGAGCCAGGACTTGGATCTCTGAGGAGTGGCGATTCTTGAGGGCCCTGAGGCTGTCTTGGGACAGAGCTAAGGGCTTCTCTCTGGTTTTGTCCACTGTGGCCCCAGGAGCAGAAACTAGAGATCAAGGGCAAAGATAAGTTGGGATGTACCCCTAAAGAACTTGAAGGCCCTCTTTGCTTTACAGTATAGCAAAGTAAGACACAGGGAGAAGTCACACAACCCTCAGATTCTATTTAGGACAGAAGTATGTTTGTGGCCTGTAACTGCAGGCGTTTGTGGCATTCCAGGCGGCACTGGTTTAAGCTAGGCTTTCCCTGGGGCTGAGTATAGTGAAGGATACTCAGGGGAGTGTTGCTGGCTGGAGACAGATGGAGCAGTATTGACTGCCCTGGTGTTCTCTGACTAGAGGAGGAGCCAGTGATGGCTCCTTGTACCTTCCCCACCCACCCTCTCTTCGGCCTGGAGGAGCCTGACTGCTTTGAAAGAGTGGGGTGTGCCGCGGCTGCTGGGGGCTGCAGGACAGGACCCATTTAGCCTCAGCAGTCAGTCATCTGACCCCCATGACTCAGGCCCGGCCCTGCCCGTGGAAGGCACAAGGCCAGTCTTAGCTCATCTCCACTGCCCGGAGCAGAAGTGGTAAACAAGTTCACCTTCCACCTCCCACCCCTGTGAGGAAGCAGGGAACAGAATGTAACAAGGGCCCCCCAAGACACTGTACCACCCAGGTGTATCCCATGGGTACCTCTGGACTAGCCAGCGTGTGCTGGGCTCTTGAATTGGTGACCTTTAATGTCACATATCCACAGCAAACCTTCGAGAACTGGAAGATGGAGAGGCTGGGACTAGACAGCTGAAGATAGGGGAAACCCCCTCTAGGACTGCTGGTCACTATGAATACTTTGTTTTACCTGGATCAGCCAGCACTTGCACGCTCTGGGCCCTTTGTGGCCTCTAGGAGTCTTCAAAGATGCCATGGAAAATATTCATGGTCTATTGCTCTATCTTGCCTGGCCCAAAGCGACATAGCGGGAACCGTTGTCTTTCTCTGCAGCACCTGCCTCTCGCTGGGGCTTCCAGTTCCTCTCTCCTTCATCTCCTCCCTCTCCTGGCTCTTTCCTGCTTTTCTGGGCTTCTACTTTTCAAATCTCTCCTTCTCCCTCAGTCTAGGTGACTGTAATTGCCATTTATAGCCACCAGATGGCACTAACACATCATGTGTTCTGTCATTGCGGTGGCTGCTCCAGCACCCGACCCTGGGAGAGCTCACCATTCTCAGCCCCTCACGACACTCCCACCATGCCCTGTGCCTCTTTGAAGCTTCTGGCACCTCGTCAGGACAGAGTTGAAGACAGGAGCTCCAAGCTCCCAGGCCAAGGGCTCTGCTGACTCCTTCGGGAGACTCCTGTCAAGGAATCAAGAACGCTTATTCCACAGAGCTCCAGCTCTGAGACGTCCTGTCATCTTTCTCTCATATATACCAAAAGAACACAACTCAGAGAAATGAAGGTGGAACCATATCTGTGTTGTGGAAGGGACTCAAATCTAAGCTTTTTGGGTTCCCAAACCCTGGGGATTTCTGAGTGTAGGGTTCCCAGATCAGATTTCTCATACAATGACTCTGCCATCACCCCTTCTACTGAGAGTTGGGTTTCCTTCAAATCTGCCTCGAGATGGGCTGTGATCATCCTGTACTGGATGCTGTAGGATTCAGGAACCTGGATATCAGCTGGCGCTTCTGCTCTCAGTCCATCTCTGCAGCTGGTGCTGGCAAATGTGCCCTGGGAGTCCCTGCTGGTGTGATGGGCAAGCTGGGGAAAGGTGTATAGGCAGGCTTCCTGGAGGAGGCAGGCATCAGGACAAGACAAGAGGAAGGTGCTCTGGTGAGGGCAGTGTACTATGCAGCACTCTTTGAGGAGTACTGTGTCCTTCAGGTGTGTATGAGAAACAGAGGAGGCTTGGCTGCCACAGTCCTGGAATCAGGCTCAGCTCTCTGCTCACCCCTCCCCCAACTCCTTACTCTCTGTTCCACTGGGAGGCCCCGTGGACCGGGGAACAGAGGACAAGGCTGGAGTCCTACCCTGGGCCTGAACCGTATCCTGAACAGGCTGTGGCAGTGCCCAGGAGGAGTCAGAGAGTAGCCACCACCCCCCATCCAGGGTCCCTCTGTAATTATGGCTATTTTTAGGCCCCTCTTCCTTCCTATTTCAGGCCTCTGGACAAGGCTTGAGAGTGGGCTGTCCCAGGGCAGCGGCCTGGAGTCGCTAAAGTAAGCCGAGGCGTGGGAGATCTAGCCACAGTGCCGACCACAGGTGGGCGGGGTCCTGGTCCAGGGAGCTCAAGACGTGGCCAGAGAAGGGCTGGGGGAGGAGGTGTGTCTTGGCTCATGGACCCCTCACTGATCTGCGCCATATTGGCCCATCCCTCTACTTTCAACCCTGCTGGTCTGAACAGTTAGCCCTGGCCTCAGTCTTTTGAGTCTAATAAGATTGTGTACCCATTATCATCAAAACGGTGCCCTTGGGAAGGCACAGAATGTTCACAGTAACAGTCACCAATTCATATGTGTCTGTGTGTGTGTGCATGCTTGTGCTGGTATACATATTGATGTGTGTCCACGTAGAGGCCAGAGGTCAACATCTTCCTCTATTGATCTTTACCCTCCCCAAACAAAACAAAATCAAAAAACAAAACAAACAAACCCGTGTCTCACTATGTAACCCTAGCTGGGCTGGAATTCATGTAGGCAAGCCAGCCTCAAACTCAGAGAGATCTACCTACCTCTGTCTCTTGAGACTAGACTCAAAGGTGAGTGCTACCATGCCTGATCCATGTGGCCCTTTAAAAAATATTTTTAAGCCGGGCAGTGGTGGCGCATGTCTTTAATCCCAGCACTTGGGAGGCAGAGGCAGGCGGATTTCTGAGTTCGAGGCCAGCCTGGTCTACAGAGTGAGTTCCAGGACAGCCAAGGCTACACAGAGAAACCCTGTCTTGAAACAACCTCTCCCCCCCAAAATATTTTTAAGTTGATTTTTACTGTGGGTTTTGGTGTGTGTGTGTGTGTGTGTGTGTGATGTAGGTGTCTGAGTGTAAGTACTCATTCCACAGGGTGTGTGGAGATCACAGGACAGCTTCCAGAGTCGGTTTTCCCCTTTCGCCGTGGGCTCATGGGGTCAATCACAGGTCTCGGGCTTGCAAGGGTGACACTTGTATCTGCAGAGCTAGATCTTTGGCCTCACCTTACTTTTTAGACAGAGTCTCTCTCACTGAATCTGGAACTCGCCAATGATTCAGACTGTCGCTGAGATCCTACTGTCTCAGCCTCTCAGCCTTGGGAATACAAGAGCATGCTGCCATGCACAGATTTTTGGATGTGTGTTGGAGATCCAGACTCAGGCTCTCCTGTTTATGCAGCCAGCCTTTTCCTCTCTGAGCCGTCTCCCCAGTCCGTATGACCAGAGTTTATTGGGCACTTATTGTCCTACATGCTGTCCTAGCCCTTAACCTATATTAATTCAATGTTGACAACATGCTGAGGTCAGGATTATTTTATTTCTATTTTACAGATAGGAAAACTGAGGCTCTCAAGTATTTCATTGCCATGGACTGGACTTGGTCTCACATGATTGACCCTCTCATCCCTGTCTTTGATGGTGTCGGAGGAAGAAAGGTATCTAGACATCAGTTTCTTCCTTTCCAGACTCAGTTCCTTGGGTCCGGGGCTATTAGGCATGGCATGGTCTGCCTGTCTGTCCAGTGATGTCCCAAGGCATGTCCTGCAGGAGGAAGGGTGAGTCTTGCC
Organism: Grammomys surdaster; assembly: GCF_004785775.1. NCBI lineage: Eukaryota > Metazoa > Chordata > Mammalia > Rodentia > Muridae > Grammomys > Grammomys surdaster. Next base: position 4,444,725 of record NW_021620860.1, read on the forward strand.
CAGCTGGTTCCAGTTAGGCTCCAGAAAGCAGGCGAGGGGTATATTTAGCCCTGGTTTCTCAAGGAGCCAGAGATCTTTCATCCTTGGAGACGCCGGCCACAGTGGGACCGGGCTTGCCACAGCTGGGCCCCTGGGCTGCTGGGCGGGCAGGCTTCAGGGCAGGGAGGGAAGGGTCCAGTGTGAACTGTCCTTTCCCTGACACTAGGAGGTGGCGACAAATGCCCATGTCAACTGGGGCAACTGAGCTTAACTCTGATGGTCTGGATCTGTCTTTAGAGGTTGAGGGCTACTGAAGACCCTGGAAGCAACATCAGCACCTGCTGCCTGTTCCTTCAGCTCAGGTGCAGTCTGCCTGAGCCTTCCCAGTGGAGGGCTTATTCTCTGTATTTAGTCCTGACCAAAGCATCAAGGGTCTGTCTTTCATCAGGAGAGGTAGGCAGACAATAGAGCTTGGGGCATAGGGAGATGTAGCCTTTTTCTTCCTTTATTTACTTATTTTTAAAGATTTGTGTGTGTGTGTGTGTGTGTGTGTGTGTGTGTGTACTACCTGAGGAGACCAGAAGAGGCCATCAGAGCCCATGAAGCTGGAGTTACAGAGGTTTGGGAGCTGCTGAACATGGGTGCTGGGAATCAAGCTCAGGTCTTCTGGAAGAGCAAGAAGTGCTTTAAAAAAAAAAAAAAGAAGAAGAAGAAAGAAAGAAAAAAGATTTATTTATTTTATGTATATGAGTCCACTGTCGCTGTCTTCAGACACACCAGAAGAGGGCATCAGATCCCATTACAGATGGTTGTGAGCTACCACATGGTTGCTGGGAATTGAACTCAGGACCTCTGGCAGAGCAGTCAGTGTTCTTTCTTTGTTTTTGTTTTTGTTTTTTTTCAAGACAGGGTTTCTCTGTGTAGTCCTGGCTGTCCTGGAACTCAGTCTGTAGACCAGGCTGGCCTCAAACTCAGAAATCCACCTGCCTCTGCCTCCCAAGTGCTGGGACTAAAGGTGTGCGCCACCACCGCCCCGCAGCCGTCAGTGTCCTTAACCACTGAGCCATCTTTCCAGGCCCCATTTATTAATTTTGAGAGTTTCATGTAGCCCAGGATAGCCTCCTGCTCCACTTCCTGCTTGTTAGGATCCTAGGCATGTGGCAATGCACCCCGTTGACGCAGTGCTGGGTGTCAAACCCAAGGCTTAGTCCATATTAAGCCAGCACTCTACTGAGTTACACCTCACTGGGCCCTTTTCGTTCTTTTCTAAGAGACTCCCTGATGCGTTTGATGTTGATATTTGCAGAGGGTTGGGGCAGGTGTATGTATAGACAACAGAGAGGCCATAGTGTGCAGCCTATGCAGGCTCTGTGGAAGGTGCTGGTGTTTCCTGGGCACCCTCTCCGTGCCTCTGGGCATCATGGTGCTCTGTTGCTATGGAGGACTGAGTTGCTGGGTGTGTGGTGACCCCCAGGTGACTGTGGCATTCCTCAGTGTGGAGAGTTAGGATGGTGGTGACTCTAGTGTGGTGTTTCTGGGGGGCTCCTGGGGAGCGTGGTGGCAGAGGCCAGATGAGCCTCTTTAAACAGTACCACTGTGTGTTTGTCTCTGTGCAAGACTGTAAACACATGGGTTGTCTGTTGGTTTAGACTGTGTGTGTGTGTGTGTGTGTGTGTGTGTGTGTGTGTGTTCGTTGACTCTGAGCATGACTGGATATGGGACTGCAGTGTCCTTCTAGCCACCCACACCTTTCCACAGCACACAAGGCCTGATCCCAACTAAGGTTCATGCCCCCATTGCCCTTGCGGGGACCCCCACCCAAAAGCCACAGGCCCACGGCCTGTGATAGGGAACCCTACTAGCTGGAAGCATCTGTCTCTCCTCTAATCCTTTCACCCCCACTCCCTCCAACCCATCCTCCACAAGGCAGGCTTCTACCTGCCCTGGGGCGGAGGCTGGGAGAGAAAGAGGAGCCGGCAGCCTGCCCGCCTGCCCGCCTGCCCGCCGCCCTCTGTCGTCTCCCCTAGCAGACAAAGAGCTCACCCTGGTCTCTGTGGGCGTCTGGGAGACGCTGGGGGGATTAGCTCTCCGCGCCGCCCTCTCCCCATCTCATGCCAGCCCACCCAGCTGGCACCAACACCTCAAGCCCAGGGGTGGTGCCCTTGACACAGCCCCTGCATTAGTGTGTATTTATGTGTGTGTGTTTGTATGAGAGTGCATATGAGTGTGTGTGTGTGTATTTGTGTGAGTTTGTGTGTGTGTGTGTGTGTTTTGCAGGCTTCTGTGAGGGCTCCCAGGGCTCCACCTTTTATGCCTGGCCTGGGTTAGGGCCCTCTTCAGTTTCTCCTGTGCTCTCCCAGCCTTGGTGCTTGGCAGTTTAGAGGGGCCTCAGTTGGTATCCACTGCCCACCCCAAACATGTGCTTCTTCTTCTGAGACAGGGAGGGTCTCGTGTAGTCTAGCCTGGCCTCAAACTTGTCTTGTAGCCAAGAATGATTTTGAACTTCTGATCTTCTTGCTTTTGGCTTCCCAGTGCTGGGATTGCAAATGTACATGTCCACACTCAATTTATATGGTCCTGGGGATCGAATCCAGCCAGGCTTGTGCACAGTAAGTATTCGACGAATTCCCCAGCCACTTTATTTGGTATCCATGGTTTCAAACCTCCCATTACCACATTTATGTTCTTTCCCTACTGTTAATGGCAGCACAGCCCTCTCTCCACTTTCTTTGTCTTTGTAGGGGAGGAGAACTGGCTGTGAGCAGAGAGGCGAGCTCTCCAGAGGGTGCAGCTCCAGAGGGGAGCTCTCCAGTGGGGTGCAGCTCCAGAAGATGCTTTGGATTGCACTGGAGGTGGTGTCTGGTGTCTCTGAGAACTACATTGGGGGTCGGGTTGGGGTGGCACCGCGTGTTCTTTAGGGCTGGCATTAGGTGTGACATTGGGTCTGAGCTGTTTGTTGTGTTTCTGGAGAGCACTCTTGTGGTTTGTCCTCCGTCTGGAAATGTGAAGTGATGGTTCGGGTAACAGCCTTCATGACTTTTAGACCTATGTCTTAGTACTCTCTTGGTATTGTGCAAAACTAGAGATGATCCTCCAAGCCCTTCTGTGCATTCTGGGAGATTGCTGCAGCAGAAGCCTCCACTACAAAAGTATTTCAAGCAAGGCTCTGAGCATTAAGAGACTTACCCAAAGTCACTGACCTAAGAAACTGGGCAACAGCACCTGCCCCATGACCCAGGACCTCACTGCAGATGCCTCAGCATCCCTGTCACCTGGCCTTTACCTCCCGAGGCCCTGTTCCCTTCACTCCTGTACTCTTGGGAAACTGGAATGGGAACAAGCCAGGGGGAGCTGGGAGAGATGCCTGCCCCTCCCAGAGTCACACCTCATCTTTAAATAACTGAGGCCCATTCCATAGACAGTTCTCACTGCCCATCCCATACTTTAGCAGTATCCATGGAAACCTTCCCTCCTGCTTAGTGGGCTGAGATTTTCTTTTTTGTTAAGATCCACCCCACAAGGCTCAGTAGTTAGGAGCACGTGATGCCATTCCAGAGGACCCAGATTTGATTCTTAGTACCTACATGATGGCTAATGACTATCTATAACTTTGGTTACAGGGGATCTAATGTCTTCTGACCTCTGAGGGCCCCAGGCATGCATGTGGCATATAGGTATGCATGCAGGCAAGATACACACATTAAAAATAAACAAAAACTTTTTTAAAGTTAAAAAAAAAAAACCTAAGCCCTCCATATTCTTCTCTTGTTTTAAATGCTAGTGTAAGATTTGGCACCTGTCCCGGGTACAGTCTTTCTCCTTCTGTTTGGTCTTCCATGGAGCTGTGGAGGCAATAGCTATTTTTTCCCAGGCAGTATGCTACCCATAAGGAGGCTGGGATATCCCAATGAGTTGGGGAGCCCAAAGAGATTGGGGATGTAGCCCAGTGTCTGGGACGAAAGAGAAGATCAATAAAGGCAGATGAACATGAAGGGGTGAGTGGGCGGTGACCATTTTGAAGTAGGGAGGGTGGAGAGGAGGCTCATTGGGGAAGGCATGTTGGTAAGTAGGTCAGTGGATGAGTATGTAAGGTGGAGTGGGAGGGGAACAGGGTGTCTGAGGTCTAGTAGGCCTTTAAGTCATGGGAACGGGGAGGGGGTGAATGAATGAGTGGGTGGAACATTAGGTGGATGGACAGAAAAAGGGGAAACATGGATGGAGAAGAGGAGAAGTAGACAGGCCTCTGGGAAGGTTTAGAGCAAGGCCTTTAGAAGACAGGCTACACACAGCACATTGGGTACGAGGTTCTCACGAACTTGGTTGGTTCTTGTTGGGTTGATTTGGATCTTTTGAGCCAATGTCTCAAATATCCTGGAGTGATCTTTAACTTCCAACAGCCTATGTAGCTGAGGATGACTTTGAACCCCTGAACTTACTGTTTCCACCTCTGAGGTCCTGGGATTTCAGGCATGAGCTCCCTGTACCTCATTTACAACCTTGTTTTTTTTTTGTTTTTTTGTTTTTTTGTTTTAAGCTCCCAATCATCTAGCCTAATGGAGGGAGACTATGATATGGAAAAATCTAGAAGACGGAGGCTGGTGTCATCCCAACCGAGGTCACATTCAGGGGTGACTTTACCCTTTCTTGTGAGATATGGAGGTCTGAACCCTGGCGTTCGATGTCGTACAGGTGAGAATGGCTTGCTCAGGGTTCTGCTCTGACTGTCCCCTGGTCCTGATCCACCTTCCTTCCCTGGGACAGCAGCACATGACCTCAGTGGGTGAAAGTGCAGACAGTACTTGTGCAGCTGCAGAGGAGGTTAAAGGAATTATCCCCAGGAGCATGGTGACCCAGAGGAAGAGATGGTGCCCTAGGACCTGCGGAGTGGCACAGTGGTTGGGATGGCATTGGGATGTGAATGGTGACAAAGTGACCTGATGGCAGAGGGTGGACACAAAGGGGATGCTAATGGAAGCTGAGGCAAGGCATGAGGGGGCTGGAGATTGGTATGGCGCCTAGTTTGGAAGGCTTGCACTGTGTTATGTAAACACTTCTCTGCCCTGCTGGGATTCTGGGCCTATCCCTGCACAGGGATGGATCTCTTCTGCTCTCTTCTGCAAATAGCTTTCTTGGCAATCTGATGGTCCCTTCTCTATATTAGTGCCATCGTGACCTGGGATCTTGCTGGAAGCCAGGCACCTTGACATGACCATATCCTCACAATGATTCTCACAATGTCCTCTAGAGGTAGAGATAGTGGGTGCCTACCCACTTCACAGTAGAGAAAGCAGAGGAAGCTACAGAATGTGGGCTGCAGGCACAGCTCAGTGGGTTGCTCAGCACACCCGAGACCCTCAGCTTGTTCCCGAGCACCGCACAGGCTGAGTGTAGTATACGGTAGTACATGTCTGTAACCCCGGTGATTGGGAGATAGATCAGATGTTCAAGCCATTCCCCATACATAGTGCATTTGAGCTGCCCTGGACTATATAAGATTCTCATCTCAAAAGAACAGGATGAGGAAGAATAAGGGAAAAGAAGAGGAAGGTAAAAAGGAAGAGAAAGATGAGGAGAAAGAGGGAGAAATGGAGATAGGAGGAGGAAGAAGGAGAGTGAGGAGGAGGAGGAAGAGAAAGATGAGGAGGAAAAAGGGGGAAGAGGAGATAGAAGAGGAGGAGGAAAAAGAAGAGGAAGAGGAGGGGGAGGAGGAGGAGGAAGAAGAGGGGGA
>NW_021620860.1:4450531-4536451 GCF_004785775.1 Grammomys surdaster
GAAGGGGAGGGGGAAAAGGAAGAAGGGGAGGGGGAGAAGGAAGAAGGGGGCGGGGAGGAGGAAGAAGAGGAGATAGAAGAGGAGGAGGAGGAGAAAGAGAAAGAAAGAGAAAGAGAAGGCAGTAGCTGAAGGATGTACCCAGTAGTCATCATACAGACCGACAGGATGTTGGGATTCCTGTACATACCACCAGACAGTTCTGCTTCGTGTCACCTGCCATCCCTTCTTGGCTCCTGTTGGAGAGCTGAAAGAAGATGTCAGGGAGATGTGCCAGAGACCTCCAGAGGATGTGGCCTGGGAACAGAAAATGGGCCCAGCAAGGGACCTCCTAGAGTGGCATGTTGAGCAGAGGCAACATGATATGGGAGTGGGACTCCTAGAAGCCCCGCGTGGTGTGCTATAGGACCTGGAGGGGAGTGCAGAAGAGGGGATATGATGATGGCATCCTTGGAAAAACCATCCGCTGCATTCATGTTCTGAGGCCAACTTGCTGACCTGTGGCAGGAGACTGCCGGGAGCCATCTTGGGCTATCCCTTTGCCGCCCATCATGGTGGGGATTCTCTCTTCACTGGAAATCTCAAAAGCTTGATGGTTTGGGATTTGGGAGAAGGAGAGTCATTGTGACAGGTTCCAGGGTACCAAAGCTGAGTGGCTTGGAGCCTACCCAAGGACTCCAAATATGGGGCTGAGAGATGCAGATGACACACTTCCTGGGAGTTGGGGAGGTGGTGGCTGCAGGGACCCTGAGAGGAGCCTTTCTCAGGCCAGAGCTGGTCTGAACAGCAGCTTGTCCTGCTCCTGGAAGCCTGTGGCCTTGTCTGTGATCAGGCTACTCAGGACTTCAGTGCTTTCTGGCTGTGTGAGCATCAGAGTGGAAGAGTGCTGGCCTGGCTAGCAGGCAAGCAGTGTGGTCCCTCCTTCATCTGCCCTTTGATGCTTCCCTCGCCACAGACTTCAAACAGGCTGCTAGCCCTGCTGCCCTACCCACTTGCTTGCTGTAATTAGAACTCCCCTGAGCTCAGCAGGCCCTCTACCAGCAACTTCCCTTCTCATTGCTCTGGGCTTCCCCTCTCTCCTCCTCTGGGTGCCCTTTGTTTCCAGCTCCGTTTCTGGTCCTCTATCTAGATCAGGGACCAGTTCTGGATGGGTACCCCAACTTCCCTAGGTCCTGGTTTCCCCAGGACACTGAGGGTAGGGTGGGGGCTAGATATCATGTCTTCCAGTTGTTCACAGGGGAACCTCAGTTTTTCCAACACAAGCGTGGTATGATCGGCCATGTCCTTGTTACAGAGGGGGCACTGAGGTAGAAGAAGGTTTATGTACTGCTCTCCATGGTCCCTCCTATATAGGGAGGGCAGGCTGGTTGGTGTGGGGACTCAGGGCCCCCCCAGAAGTCAAGACTTCAGTTTTGACACATGTCCCCGACTGGGCCTCACTCACTGGCTTTCAATCCCAGGTAGTTTTTGCAGGTCCCAGGTGGCACAATGGGTATCACTGAGTGGGTGGGAGCTGAAGAGATGAAGGGCTACAACAGGGACCTCCAAGAGAAGACCCATCTGGGAGGTGGACAAGGATGCTCGGGACCAGGGAAGTTGCTTGTATTGGCCAGATCTGGGCAAACAGGGCTTAACCCAGTAGCTACAGAAACGTGAGTGTGCTTGTATTTATGTATGTGTGTGTAGATCGTGAGGGATGTGGGCTCTCTGCCCACAAGCAGAGTATCAGTGGGCAGGCTCTGCATGTGTGCCATGTGTACAGAAGGAAGTGTAGATGAGCAGGTGTGTGTGTGCGCGCATGTGCGTGCGTGTGTGCATGTGAGGGTGTGGTCGGGCGTGAGGAGGGGTGAGTGACAGCAGCTGTGTCAATGGCTGAGTCCTGAGGCATCCTGCCTGCGGGTATGACTGGATTCTGCCTCTGAGGGTGGGAGGGCAGATTCTGTATGGGATGAGGATGAAGCTCTGTTGGTAGAATACTCAGGAAGCATTGACAAAGCCCTCAGTTGAGTCCCCATAAGCCTGGCAAGGTGGTACACATGCATATTTGGGAAGTGGAGGCAGGAGGATCGGAAGTTCAAGGTTGTCTTTGGTTACATAGAGAGTTTGAGGCGAGCTAGGGCTACGTGAGATGTTATCTTAAAAGAGAGGAAGAAAGACAGACAGACAGACAGACAGAATGAAAGAAAGAAAGAAAAAAGAGGGAGGGGAGGGGGGAAGGGGAGGAGGGGTAGAAAAAGGAGAAGAAGAAGAGGAGGAGGAAGGAAAAGAAGGAGGAGGAGGAGGAGAAGGAGAAGGAGAGGAAGGGGAAGGGGAAAGGGAAGGAGGAGGAGGAAGAGGAGGAGGAGGAGGAAGAGGAGAAGAAGGAGAAGAAGGAGAAGAAGGAGAAGAAGGAGAAGGAGAAGGAGAAGGAGAAGGAGAAGGAGAAGAAGAAGAAGAAGAAGAAGAAGAAGAAGAAGAAGAAGAAGAAGAAGAAGAAGAAGAAGAAGAAGAAGAAGAAGAAGACTGTAAGAGGAGTGTGGTGTGGTGTGCATGGTATGCTTCAGCGTGAGTTACAGGCCACGTGAGCACACTTGTGCCTTCCGGTCCACTCTAAGCCCCTCAGCACTGAACTGCTTTCTCTTCCTCTCCTCTCTCTTTCTCTGCACCCACTGTATGAAGCTCCGTGCACCCCCATTCCTGAGTCTACTCTTGCTTTGTTTTTTATCAGGAAGTGAGGGACACACCCCCTCACACCCCACCCCCAGCCCAGGTGAAGTGTAGACTCAGGAGAGCCCCACAGTCCAACCAGGATCTTTGGAAGCAGAGAAATTGAAGTGACTTCCTCAGCCTTTCTTTCCCCCACACCACCCTCAGGCCATGAGCTGCCATCTAGGACCTGTGTGGCTTGGGGTCCTCCCCATCCTTGTGGCCTTCAGCGACTCATGATGCTCTGGGGCCTGGGCCTTACCTGCAAAGGTCTGTCTATGTTCTAAGACCTGGCTCGACCCTCTCCCCTCCTCAGTAACATTGGCCTGTTTCCCTGGCTCTGCCAGCGTGGCTGGGCCTGTGGTCTGAGGTTCTTGGCTGGGGAGGAGGCTGGAGGAGTAAGGGAGGGCTTTTTTTTTTTTCCTTTAGAAATCAGGGATTTAGGCTGAGGTTGGCTTGCTCATCCCAGACAGACTTGTCCAAGCACAGCTCTGCTCCAGGGAGGGATGGGCTCCAGCACTGGCCAGCTCCTGTTCTTCCTGCTATCCTCTGGGGGTGGCTGGCTTATGGGTACATGGTGCACATGCTCTGGGTACTACTACTCTGTGATGAAGCCAGACCCAGGCCGAGGAACCCCTCAGTTTGATGAAAGAGATCAGGTGTCCTGAACTTCTGAGAGCGAGGTACATGCACCCTGAAATGAAGAGATGCTTCTGAGCTAGACAGAACAAAGACGGACGGGATCTGGGTCTCCTGGGATCCTATGGCACCCAGGAGTCTGAGGCAGGAGGACTGTGAATTCAGGGCCAGCCTCAACAAATAGCAAGACCCTGACTCCGTACCTCCCCCTGCTCCATCTCTCCTCCCTCAATAAATGAAAGGAAGAGAGGATGGCAAAGGGAAAGGAGACAGAGGAAGAGGACGGTCTTGAGCCAGGAGCTGAGCAGCTGCCTGAAGGCCACCAGGGCATAAGAATGACCTGTTCTTCTAAAACCAGATTTGTGGATCTCTGGTACTTACTTCTAAGGGGCCTCTTCGGGCTCTGGAGCCCAGGAGCTGGAGCATCATTCCTGGCTAGCTTTCTCTTCCTGCCTCTGTTTCCCCACTGGCATTTTGGGGAGACTCACTATTTGAAAGCTCAAGGAACATGGGAAGGGATATCTGTGGTGTTCCTCCCAAAACACTCCACCTTTTCTTTTTGTTGTTGTGTTTTTAAAAGTTGTTTAATTATTATTGTGTGTTCGAGTGTGGGTGTGCAAGCCACGGCTCTCAGAGAACTTGCAGGAGCCCGTTGTCTCTTTCCTCCTTTACATGGGTTTTGGGGAATTGAACTCAAGGTTTGTAAGGCTTGTTACGCAAGCGCGTGACAGGCCGAGCCGCCTCTCCAGCCCCTATCACCTTTTATTTTTAACATGTATTTATTTAGTGAGCATGGCACGGCATGCTACAGCATACATATGAAGTTAGAAGATAACTTTCAGGAGTGTGCTTTCTTCTTCTACCATGTGGGTCCTCCTGGGGATAGAACTCAAGTCAGCTGAGTTGGCAAGCAGGTGTCTTTTCCAGGTGAGCTCTCTCGCAAGACTCCAGCTTATTGATTGAGCCTGGGTCTCACACTGGACCTCTGGCTGACCTGGAAATCACTGTGTGGCTCAGGCTAGCCTCCAATTCCCTATGTAAATGAGGAGAGCCGTGACATTAGGATACTCCCGCTTCTATCTTCTGAATCCTAGGATGGAGGCCTGAGCCACCCTGAGTGGCTGTCATCCAGATTTTGAGATGGAGGCGTGGTCTTCAGCACAGCTGAGGAATGAGGGGTCAGCTAGAGCCCCCATCTCTAGTTCATCTTGTCCTCCGTGTCACTGAGACAAGGGGATGACAGAAACACTTTATTATTGTTGTTTGTTTTCAAGACAGGGTTTCTCTGTGTAGCCCTGGCTGTCCTGGAACTCAGAGATCCGTCTGCCTCTGCCTCCTGAGTGCTGGGATTAAAGGAGTGAGGGAAGATTTATTGTGTCTCAGGGTTTCAGTTCACCATTGCATAAGGGAAGAGCAGCCCAGCTCCCTTCAGGGCAGTGGTAGTGTGTGGCAGAGGCTGTTTACACAGTGGCAGATCAGGAAGTGGAAAGAGAAGCCAGACCAGGGGCTGGGTATGACCTTCAAAGCCTGCCTCTGGTGACTTCATTTCCCCTTCTCATAAATAGTCTCCAGATTCCGATTCAATTAACAACCCACTCTCTGTCTCCCCAGACCCTAGAAGTCACAGACAGATGCTTCTCAGCAGTGAGGGGTAATGGGGCTTGGTGGGGGAGGGGTAGTGGAAAGAACCCCTAGGTCATCCTTGGTCCAGCACTAGAGTGATGCTGTGGAAGAGATCTGGGGGGTGGGGCAGAGACTTTTGGGGGTTCAGTGACTCGCCCATTCCCAGTGTGGTTTTGGGGCTCTAACATCATGCTGGTGGGTGCAGAAGGCACTCCGTCTTCCCACATTTCAGGGGTCACAGAGTTTGCATCTGATCACAGGGTTCCTGATTGGATGTGGAAGGAGATGAGGGGGATGGCCCAGGATGAGCAGATCCAGAATAAAACTCGGATTCCTGCCCCGCTCCCTCCTTGGTGGAAGATCATGGAGCTACAGGGCCAGAGCGGACTGGTTTCCCTCCCTCAAGAGTGTGGGGAGGGGGGCAGTTGTCAAATATACAGCTATCCCGCTGAGCCTCCATGCTGGAAACTGTATTTGAAGCTGACAGACACAGTTGAGTCTCAGGCAAGGACTCTCATTTCAGAATGCTTTTCCAGTTCGTACATGCAGACACCATCACCATTTGGAGTTTCTGCGATCCAGGCAGGAGCTGGATCAGCATACTTCCCACCGCAGCAAACAATGCCAGGGTAGCCATACCTGAGGCTCAGGATACGACTGTGTGGCTGCCTGCCCCTCAGCCTGGGCTCCATACCTGCTCCCACCTCACCCCATGCCTCATTCTTTACCAAATTCCCAAGAGAGTTTGGTCTCCCAGCCACATCCTGGGCAACTGTGTCTGCTTCAGACCAAGGGGCTGGGGCCAGGGAAGATTGAACAGTAGAAGTCAGGCCAAAATCCCAGACTCAGACCTTGGTAACAAGCCTGTGTGGACTCGATACTCCTGACGGGAAGTTTCACCAGGTAGCTGCCCTATTTCTCCCTGAGACCAGGCCCAGTGGGGACAGCCAGTGACTCTAGGGGCTGCTGAAGGTAAGCCCCAGGCAGAGATGCCTCTCATGACAAGTGGGAGACAAGTGTGGGATACTTCTGGTTCCAGCCACCCCAAAACCTCAAGTGTCAACAGGAGCCCTACTGGTGACTAGCCATCCAGTCGGAAGCACATTCCTCCGCAGCAGAGTCGTTAGCAGGAGACTCCTTCCCCTCCTGGCCCACTAAACAACCAAACACCAAGTTGCCATCTGAGGAATCTCTCTCCTTCCCTCTTTCTGCTCTGTACTGAGCTGTTAGTATGGCCAGTCATGCATAGTAGGCTCTTTATCTGGGTGATCTCATTAAGTCTACTTAATAGTAGGTATCAGTAATCCCCCAGTTTGGGGAAGAGGAGCTTGAGGCTCAGGAAGATGAAGTAACTCCAGCCATAGTTAGGCAGATGCTAGGGATGAGATTCAAATAGTCAGGTATCCAGTGGGGAATAGAAGTGCTGTAGGGGGAGCTGGCGCCTTGGGGAGGACTTTGGATGTCTTGAGGATGAGCAAGCCTCAGCTTAATCTCATAGGTGTGAAACTTTTAAGCAGAATAATTACATGGGGAGAGCGGAGAGCGAAGAGCTAGTCTGTCTGAATTTAAATCTTGTCTTCAATATCCAACTGTGTGACCTTAGGAAAATTACTAAACCTCTCTGTGCTTCATTCTCCCTTCTGCACAAAGATGGTAGAGGCAGTGACTTCCTGACAGGTTGGCTTGGAGGAGTGAATTCATGATTCCCTAGACACTGGGCTGAGAGCAATGCATGGCACGCACCAGTCCTGTGTGTGTTTGGACTAGTCTTGCTGCCTCGTAGATGCCCCTCCCTCTCCCTTCCTCACTCCCTCCCCATCCTATCCTCCTTGAGAAACAAGCAAACCTGCCTTAAGTAAGGACGTGGCCTGTGGCCTAAGCTCACAGGAACCTGTGTCACTTGTATGCTGTCCTAATGTCACAGCTGCCTCCTGACTGTCACTCTAGCTAGGATTTGCAGGTGCCTGGTGGGTAGAAGGGATTTGGATCTGAAGGAAGCCACACAGAAGTCTGAAGAAGCAATGTGTCCTGGTGGACCGCCTGCGTCTTGTCTTGTCTTCTTGTTTTGCTGATGCCTGGGTGCGCTGAGGATGCAGCCAGAGAGATTTGCTCTCAGCCTGAGAGTCATCTGGGGACTGGCAGCATGGGAGAGCCTGGGGCTTGGAGGGATGGGCTGGTGAGGGGTAGAGATGGTAGATGTAGAAGCCAAGGGGTTTGGTAACCCAGCCTTGTATCTGAGGCGATCCTCCTGCCTCAGCGTCCTGAACAATGGGCATGCAGGATTGTGTAACATGCCCCCCCGACACACACACACACGTATTTTCCCTCTGATTCTTGTTTCGGGCACAGAGGCTCTGAGTAACTCTCTCTCCACAAGCTGAGCTTAAGACATATGGTCTGTGGTTTCTGCCAGTGTGCAGCTCCGAGAGACAGCGGTGGGACAGCGAGGAGCCTAATGGAGGCAATGGGCAGAGACATCGGAGGAGGTGGAGGAGGAGCTCCAGTTAGAGCCCGCGCGATTTTACCATTGTACCTTTGCCCTTTTGCCGGACCAGGCCAAGGGAGTTGCACTTCCTGGGGGCTCGGGAAATGTTTCTCTTCCCTTTAAGTGAATCCTCCCTAACAATTATCCAGTGAAAGAGAGCCATGAAAAGTTCTAGGGCTATCCCTTACACACCGTGCCTCCCACAAGCCACTGGCGGGAACACCCATCACCGGTTTTTTGCACCTGAGACTCTTTTGGTGCCAACAGATTTGATGTCAGTCCACGCTGAAGGCTAAGCTCTGCCACTTATGAGGGGTGTGACTTGGGCCCATCCCTGAATCCCTGTGCCTCTGTTTCCTCACCTGTGAAATGGGGCTAATAGCACTTGCCTCATAGCGTTATTTGGAAAGTAGCCAGAAGAGTGCCTAGGCATAGAAACTGCTTTGTAGATGTTTGTGACATATGATAAAGAAATAAATACTTCAGAGCAATAATGTCTGTGATATCATGGTTTGGCAGACACACGCCAATGCAGAGAGCTAAGGAAGAGGACATAACTCGGTTGGTAGAGCGTTTGCTAGCCTAGACCAAGCCCTGGGTTCCTTTCCTCGAGCCACATAAATGGGGTGTGGTAGAATATGCCTGAGACCGCAGCACACAGGATGTGGAAGCAAGAGGATCAAAAGTTCAAAGTCACCTTCATCTATTGAGGAAGGTTGAGGCTAGCCCAGGCAACATGAGACCCTGTTTCATAAAAAAGATGTTTTTTAATTATAAAGAGAACTATCAACAAAGTATATCTAAAGATCCCTTCCACACTGCGCACTTTCAGCCACTGGCCCAGATGAACCTCCCGTGGCCCACCTTCCTGCCTCAGTCTCCTGGATGCCGGAGATACAGGCCATGCACCGCCACACCAGGTGTGTGTTTATGTATAACCAGGATTTTCTGTAAGCTTCTGCTGTGGTTGGTATCACTGCTGCTACAATCACTGTCCTGCACAAAGCATCTGTGCGGGTGGTGTCTTCAGTCGGCCCCAGGACCTGCTGCTCTAGTGACTCTGACACAGTGGTCATTCCCAAAAAGGCTCTGTGTGTCACCTTTCATGAACCAAACCCAGACAAGAGGGGAGTCTGGAAATGGAGACCAGGATTGGGAGACTCCAGCCTATATACCCTGCCTGCCATCCATCCTGCAGTTTCATTGGTTCAGGACCCCCATTTGCAGGCAGAGTAGCCAGGTGGGCTGAGAAGCCCCCATAGGAGTGAGGATGTAAGAAGAGGCTTCCTTGTGAAGCCCCCAGGAAGGGTGCAGTCAGTTAAAGAGAAGAAGTTGACAGAGAGCCCAGACTCAGTTCTTAGTACACAGCACCCCTCAGTACACAGTACCCCCTCAGTACACAGTACCCCTCAGTTCTTAGCTCAGCACCCCTCATCTCTGCAAAGAGGCAGGGATTCACAAGAAGATGCAACTGCAGCAGGACAGACACCAGAGACTTCCTACCAGACCCACAGCTGAGGAGAAGTCCTAGGGGTAGCTAGTGACAGAGTTTTCTGGCTTTGTGGGTTTAAGACAGGATGGCAGGATGGGAGAGGGGACAGCTGGACTGTTGTCCTCTGCTCAAAGCCTGGTGTCTACATCCCAAGAGAGTACGGGGAGGGGCGGTGGGCGGGGAGATAAGCCTCCACTGCCATGACCCAGCGTTTACGTGTATGTGTGTTGGAAGACAGGGGCTGGGAGGAGGGAGAGAGGAAGAAATTTCCATCCCAGTAGTTCTTGGGACAGAGCTATCTTCCTCCAACGCCCCCCACCCCCTCCATCCTGTAGAGTCACTGCCTCAAGGCTGAGGTGTGGGTCCTGAGACTCTGCCCGCCATTTCAGCTCAGACTCTCCTCCTCACGCAACCCAAGGTTCCCTTTGAAGACTTGCTGAACAGTTTGCTTCTAACCACATCAGCAGGCCAGCAGTGGAGAAGGGCTGGATGGTGAGGATTTCTTGGGACTAGGGACCTGAGCAAGCCTGGCTCCCATCAGATACACAGCTGGACATGTCCCCGTTGACAGCTGTCATGAGGGACAATGCTGGATGACGACTGGCTTCCAGACCAGGATACACATGGGACATCTGTTTTGCCATCCTGGCTGAGAAGAGCTGTGTGGCCCTATGGCATCCAGTGTCCCATCGAGCTGTCTGTGAAAGTTCTAGACTGTCCCTCATACTTCTACCAAAGGCACAGGTTGTGGCAGCCTCTCTCACTCTATGAAGAACTTCAGCTACTCTGTTGGAGAAAGGATTTGGGTCAGACAGCAGGAGGAACTTCCCAGGTCACAGCAGTTCGTGACCTCTATTAAATGCTTGGATCCCAGCGTGGAATGCTTTCAGTGCCCTCCTTCCTGCAGGCTTTGTAGGGCCAGCCTGCTGGGTGGCATGTGACAGCCTGTGCAGGGGGGTGTGGGGAATACGACAGGACATAATTCTCAGGCCACAGAAGATTCTGGGAAGAGCCAGGTAGTGATGGTGCACACCTTTAATCCCAGCACTCGGGAGGCAGAGGCAGGCAGATCTCTGAGTTTGAGGCCAGCCTGGTCTACAGAGTGAGTCCCAGGACAACCAAGACTGTACAGAGAAACCCTGTCTCAAAAACAAAACCAAACCAACAAGATGCTAGGAAAAGGCTCCCATAGTGGTACATACCCAGCAGTCATGAGGAAGAGGCAGGGAGACTTTCGGGACATCCTTGGCTACATGGCAAGGATAAAGCTGCCTTGAGCTAAAGTTGAATAGGGAAGGGCTTCACAGGGAAGCCTTTCATGGTGATGGGAGAGAGGCTTGGTCGGGCTCAGGAGACTACACCAGCGGTTTAACAGACACCTGAAGGTCACCCCGTTAGCCCTTAGGAGTCATAGGAGGTCAACCCAGGCATGCTCTTGCCTCAGATTCATTGCTCCATTACTTCACCAGAAGGCATCCCCTGGAGTTAGAACCCCTAGGCTTGAATCTCAGCACCTCCCTCTCTTAGGCAACTGAGTCCTTGGTTTTCTCATCTATGAAGTAAGGATGATGCTGGCGTCTGCCTTCCTAAGGCTGGACTCCTGTTAGGCCCTCACAGTCCTTGGGTCAGAAATGCTGTTTGGTGGGCACCAGTTGTAGTTGTTCACAATCCCCTAGGAAGTTCTTCCTGCTGTCTGCCCTCTACTTCACCTATGATCAAATGTCATCTTTTAGTTTACATTGGGAAGCAGGACAAGTAGATATGTTGGTCCCTTCTGGCTTCAGTTTCTTCCAGCTTAAAGCTGGTTCTGCATTCCCGCTTCCTCCCTCCCTGACACCCACCCACCCACCGGGCCTGCACGGTGAGATAATGTCTAAGAGATACTCCGAGGGACTTGGAGGAAGAGGCCAGACAGTGAGTGACCAGAGGTGATTATCTGGCGTGACTAAGGCGGGTGGTTTCCCTCCCCCAGCCTGAGCAGAGGGAGGGACATCGGAGGCAGCCTGCAGTGGGGTTGCTCCTTAGAGAGGGTTCGACCTGGGGAAGTGACCTCGGGGTGGAGGTGAGGAAGCATGATATTGGACACTGTTCCAGGTAGATTTTCAGAGAGAGCAAACCCAAGAAAACACAATGCTTCCTGTATGAAGGAGATTGGAGCCTGAGCCAAACAGACTCTCTAATCTTTGCTTTCTATTTCTTGGATAGCACTCTGAACTTCATTCCTGTCCTTTGTAGCCTGTGACTAGCTCAATCTTAGGACCTCCGGCCATGCTGCCTTGTCCTGCTACGAGCTATGGCGCCCCGGCCTCCTTTACCTGTTAGATGCAGGTGAGGGCTAGGCTCCGCCCTTCCCAGGCCCCGCCCTCCCAGGCCACCCCGCCCCTGGCAGTCCGTATGCAGTTCCCTCTCTGGCCTCTGGGTGCCGCTCGATGGCTGCGGTTGGTCCACCGCCCCCTCAGCCGATCCTCACCTTCTTTCGACCTTTTTCCGGTCCTCCCGTGCTGCCACCCTGCAGCGGCTGCTTGCGTTTAGGGAAAGAGAAACGGCAACCCCTAGGAAGTATTTTCACAAACATCTCATTTGATCCTTTTGTTGTTAGTGAGCTGACTATCCCATGCATGGAGAGGCCAAGTAGCCTCACTCAGATCTACAGAAGAGAACCTTCTTAAGAATAGAAAATTGAGTCAGCTGGGGGCGGGTGGCAGGGAGAGGGGCTCCGATGCCTGCTCTGGCTTGTATGGGGTCCCAAGGAGAAGGAAAAGAAGCTATGTAGCCTGGGGCAAGGCCCTGCTCCGCTCTTTCCCAAAAATAGATTTCCTCTTCTGAGGGCGGTCTAAGGAAATCTCATTTAGAAAAAAGAAATCCTAAAAAGAAACCGTGCATATCCAGGCAGTTAAGGGCAGGTTGGGTGAGAGACCGGTTGTTCGCTGCCTATAGTCCCAGATTCGGAGTCCCTGCTCTCTTCCTGTTCTTGGGGGTCCCGCACAGACCCTTTCCTGAGACAGTGAGGAAAGAAGGGGAGAAGGAGGGTAAGGTCTGGCAGCCATAGAAAAACAAATGATTGGGGGCAGCTGTACAAGGGAACACACACGCGGGAACACACACACACACACCTGTCCATGAGGCAAGAAGAATGTCCCAGAAGTCATTGCTTCCTTCCTGTTGCTTTAAGAGTCAGGCAAGGTCTCCCCTGACCCGCCCCAGCTGTTCCCATCTACCCCTAAATTATATATATGTATATTTTAACAAAATGTTTTCTGCTCCCCAGGGCCTGAGGAGAAAACAGAGAGAATTTCATTTAATAAGCTATGAGCCGAGCCTGTTGGCTCAGGCCTACAATCCCAGTTACTCAGGAGCTGGGGTGGGAGACTCGTGAGTTCAAGACCTGCTTGAGCTTCAGAGTGAGTCCCAGGACAGTCTGGGCAAGGTAGGGAGACAGATTCAGCCTCAACATTTTAAAAGTGGTTGGGAGCACTGGCTGCTTTTCCGGATAACTTCCGTTCAATTCCCAGCACCCATATGGCGGCTCACACCTTCTAAAATGCCAGTCTCAGGGGACCCAACACCCCATCTTTCATCATTGCCACAGGAAAGGGTCTGTGTGGGACCCTCAGGGACAGGAAGAGAACAGAGACCCTGAATCTGGGACTATGGGCAGTGAACAGCAGGTTCCTTCACCCAACTTGCCCTCTGAGGACACTGCCCTTCTGCCTACATGGTACATACACAGAGATGAATGTGGGCAAAACACCCATGCACAGAACACCTTGTTTTGTTTTGGTTTGTTTGAGTTTGGTTTTTCGAAACAGAGTTTCTCTGTGTAGTCCTGGCTGTTCTGGAACTCACTCTGTAAACCAGGCTGGCCTGCAACTCACAGAGATCTGCCTGCCTCTGCCTCCCGAGTGCTCAGATTAAAGATTTCAGCCAACACCACCCAGTTTAGATAAAGTGTATTTAAATCAGTATTTATTTAAAGGGCTGGAAAGATGGTTCAGTGGTCAAGAGCACTGGCTGGTCTTCCAGAGGTCCTGAGTTCAATTCCCAGCAACCACATAGTGGCTCACAACCATCTGTAATGGGATCTGATGGCCTCTCTGGCATGTAGGGATACACACACACACACACACACACACACACACAAAGTAAATATTTTTTTTAAAATGCTTACTGTTCTTGCAGAGGACCCGGGTTCAGTTCCCAGAACCCATATGATGATGGCTTATAACCATCTGTAAAATCAAATCCTAGGATCTGTTGCCCTCTTTTGATACTGCAGATACACGGTGCCCTTAAATAGATATAGGCAAGCACTCATACATAAAATCAAAATAAACCTTTTTTTTTTTTAAAGTTAGTACTGGCCTGAGGAGGGGGTGGAGGTGGGGGACCGTGTTTCTACTACTGAGGTGCAGTTATATGGGTGCCCCTGCCTATCGAAAGCCTCAAACCGAAGTCAGCAGGGCTCATGGCCATCCCTCTGCTCTGAGAAGCTCTGCCTCACTGCCTGAGGAAGGAACAGTTATAGTTCCTCTCAGGTCTTTCTAAATATTACAAAGACATTCACAAACCTATCCATCTTAGCAAATAGCTCCTAAGTCCTGAGCTAGGTCTGTATGCAAAATGCCAGTTCTCACATGGGACCACAGAGAGCCTGCTGTTGTGTGGCTCTACTCTGTCTACCTTGGCCTCTCTCATCAGCAAGCATCCTGGACACTGATGTTCTAGCCTCATACGTAGCAGACACAGAGTATGCTGGAGTCTCACACTGCCATGGTGCATGCTCCCTAGCTGGCACGGTATACCTAGGCTGGCAGGGTGTGCGTCTGATCCCTTGCTACCTCCAGAGGAGGCACTTTCTTCTCTCTGACCCTAGGACAGAAAGGTTAGAAAGTTTTTCCTCTGGTCTGACCCAAATCCCACGGATTTTCTTTCAAAAAAAAAAAAGCAATTTTCTTTCCAGATCCCCAGATCTGGTTCCCCACCTTTGAGTGACAGTTGGCTGTGATCTACGGAAGATCCTCTATTCCTACACCTTGGTATTGTGTTTGGATTAAGAGACCATTCCTCTCCTTGTAGGACAATTCTTGCAGAAAGGGGAGAATGTTCTGGAAAGGACCCGGGAAACTCAGGATAATCAACACTGGCTTCTTTTCTGAGAGTTAGGGGTCATGGAACCAGGGGCACTTCCTACATCCCAGGTCCCAGTGTTTGAGAAGGACACTGAGTCCTCTCAGCTAGGACTGGACATTTTGAAATACTTCTCAGAGTCATCCAAAGATTACTTTTGGGTATTAGGGGACAGTGATTTCTCCAAATGTCTGAGGGAGTGCAGGCAGAGCTTGGGAAAGAAACCAGCTGTCTCCTCCTCCTTAGTGGCCTTTGTCACAGGCTGGCTCCACCACCTGTCCAGCATGAGGCTTTAAAACTGTGGATATCACTTGTACGTGCCTGTTTCTACACTCACCAGAATACCCAGGTTTGTGGGATTAAAGGCCATCAGGTTCAGTATTAACCCTTTGGGGTTTACCAGCTCAGGAGGGCTGTGGCTGCTCAGCTAAAGCCGGTAACCAGATACATCTGGTCCTAGAGCCAAGTGCTCTAGGACTATGCCCACTGGCTCATCTGGGATGCTGCAGTTTTGCTCCTGGTCTTTGCCCTTGGAACACTGTCCGAATCATGAAGCAAAGCCCACTGAATGTGGTCCTGAGGCAGTCAGGGGGCCTATCCCACAGGCTGTGAGAAGGCATCCTGAGGAAAAGCACTATTAGAAACACTCAAAGCAACTGGAGATGACTCAGTGGTTAATAGCACTTGCTTTTGCTGAAGACTTGGCTTCAGTTCCCAGCACTCACATGGCATGGGTCATGTCCATTTATAACTCCAGTTCCAGGGGTTCCAACACTCTCCTCTGGCTTCTGTGGGCATCAGGCATGCATATGACACACATATCTACATGTAGGCAAAACATTCATATACATAAAATACATTTGTTTTTTTTTTTTTCAAGACAAAGTTTCTCTGTGTAGTTCTGACTGTCCTGGAACTTGCTCTGTAGACCAGGCTGGCAAACTCACAAATATCTATTGCCTCTGTCTCCTGAGTGCTGGGATTAAAGGTTTGTGTGTGTGTACGTGTGTGTACATGTGTGTGTGTGTGTGTGTGTGTGTGTGTGACCACTGTCCGTTTTTTGTTTTTTGGAGTTTTATTTTGTTTGTTTGTTTTTAAAGAAATACACATTCTGGCTGAGTGTGGTGGCCCATGCCTTTAATCTCAGCACTCAGGAGGGAGAAGCAGGTGGATCTCTGTGAGGTCAAGGCCAGCCTGGTCTACATATTGAGTACCAGAACATAGAAACCCCCGTCTAGAAAAAAAAAAACAAAAAACAAACAAACAAAAACCAAAACCAAACAACCCCCCCCAAAAAAACCCCAGTAAACAGAACAAAACCACATTCAAGGCTGGGGCTGGGTGAGCTCAGTAGGTAAGGGTTTGCCTAGTACATACAAGGCCTTGATTTCTCTATTAACACACTGGTGGCTCACACTTGTAATCTCAGCACTTTCCAAGATAAGAGCCTCTGGCACAGTACATGATGCTCAGTGGACCCACAGGAAATGTCAGCAAGAGGGTACCAGAGGCAAGCACTGGCCTGGTCTGGTGGGGCACATCTGTTATCCAACTCCTGTCGTGGCTGAGGTGGGAGGACTGGGAGTTCAAGGCCTGTTTAGGCAACTTAAGACTGCTCAGAACCAAATAAGGAAAAGAGGGCTGGAGAGGGAGTTTAGTTAGGTGGATATTTGCCCAAGAGGATGCAGGGCTGAGTCTCAACTCTAGCCCTTAAATGTTTGGAAAGGTGTGTCCGTGCTCAGCCACTTGCTGTGGGACTCTTCCCTTCTCAAGGCTCAGAGCTTGAGATTGCAGAGGCTTCTGCACATGGGTTTAGGTGGCTGGCCTTGGGAAATAATGACTAATCACACACACACACACACTCACTCACACATCACACACTCACACATCACACACACACACTCACGCACACATCACACACACTGCAGCTCACTGTAGAGCTTCCTACATAGCTTAGATGCATCCCTGGGCTGGGCAGTGGTAATGCACACCTTTAATCCCAGCACTCAGGTGGCAGAGACACTCAAAGCGTATCACTTTGAGTTCTAAGCCAGCCTAGTCTATAAAGCAAGTTCCAGGACAGCCAGGGCTACAGAGTGAGTTCCAGGACAGCCAGGGCTACACAGAGAAACCCTGTCTCAAAAAACCAAACCCAAACCCAAACCCAAAAAACCAAACCAAACCAGAAAGAAAGCAAGGCTTGGCAGTAGGTATCCCATGGGGAGAGTTGATAGCATGCAAGTCCCTGGAGAGAATGGGGTTCACACTTTGATTGGATGCTCCCTGTCTTAGATAGTAGGGTCCCATGCCTACGTGTGTTTAGAAAATGCTAACCCTGTCCATTCGGTGGGAAGGTACCTGGCCCTTTTATGTCTGGTTGGTTCCCAGAACTGGACGCTGGTGGAGCTGTAGTAGTCTGAGGGAGGAAGCTGGTCCATTACAACCCACCATTCTGTGGCCAGGCACCAGCTGTGGCCTGGGGAGGAGATGGGGGACTGAGAAACACTCACTGGGGGATAGGGGGAGGGACCAGGAAACAGAATGAGAGTTCTGGAAGTTCTGGGATGGCAACCAGGCCAGTTTGGGGATTGAGTGGTCCTCCTGCTTGAGCCCCCAGGGCCCCTCCTTTTTCATCATCTCTTTTCCTATACAAATGGTGGTAGGCAAAGCCGAGAGGGAGGAGGAGGAGGAGAAGGAAGAGGAGGAGGAGGAGGAGGAAGGAGAGGAGGAGGAGGAGGAGGAGGGAGAGGAGGGGAGGAAGAGGAGGAGGAACAGGAGGGGAAGGAAGAGGAGGAAGAGAAGGAAGAGGAGGAGGAAGAGGGGGAGGAGGGGAGGAGGAGGGGGAGGAGGAGGAAGAGGAGAAGGAGGAGGGGAGGAGGAGGGGGAGGAGGGGAGGAACAGGAGGAGGAACAGGAGGGGGAGGAAGAGGAGGAGGAGGAGGAGGAGGAGGAGGAGGAGGAGGAAGAGAAATGACCCTGAGGGAGATAGCATGGTGTCCCACCCTAGCTAGCCCCATCCCCAGCCCTGGAAAAAGACAAGGACTAGACAGAGGGTCCAAGTCACAACTTAAGGTTGTATCTCCCAGGCTCATGCATGTGGACAGTCACTTTCTCTTCTTACTATTCTTCCCACACACAGCTGTGTGGGAATGATAAATTTGTCCATCAGGGAAGTCCTTCTTGACGTCTAACTTCAATCTGCCTGCTGACAAGAAAAACATCTTCTCCCTTAGGCTGGAGGAAGGAGAGGGGCCGGATTCATACTTGTCCTGTTTCTGAAGCTGATTAAACATGTACACACACACACACACAACCTTGTCAAGCCAAACTCTTTAGTAGATGAGAAACTGCTGTTAGCTTACTTGTTCCTGTCTCTTTCTATCCATGGCTTTTCTGGGCTTTCTCTCACCCCCACCCTTCTTCTCCTATTTCCAACCCAGTGGAATGTCAGGAACCTCCTATTCCTGCCGACACCCTCTCCTCAACTCCAGGCTGCTGGGGGGGGGGGGGGGGCAGGAAGACCAGTTTTTCCAGCCAGCTCTCAGACAGTGGAGAGACCTGCCCGCCCCCAGGGGCTCTTCTGAGCCTAGTCGAAAGGCAACCCAGGCCTCCTCGGAATGTGGCTGATCAGGCTCCTTCAGCCGCCAACTGACTTGAGGGAGGTTGCAGGTATCCGAAGAGCAGAATTTCAGCTTGAGCCTTCATACCAGGTTCGGTTCATACTTAGAGGGACTAACTACTTTTCACACTTGGTCTCCTTTCTTTGGAGGCCGGGGGATGGGGGGTCTTCTGCTTCCCACCCATGTTTGCTTCCCCAACTAGTACTGGGTCATCTTCTCCCTGTTCAGTTGACACCCACCTGCCTCTAGGAGGCTCCCTCCAGATGCAGGTACCCCATGCTGACACCCTGCCTGGTTCCATCTCTGACATGTACCAGCCTAGTGTACAGTGCACCAGGCCCATTTTGATGGGAGAGCCTATCCACCAGCCTGATGTGGCTCACCTGGACCCAGTCTGTCTCTGCCAGCCCACCCCCCCACCCCCACCCCCAGCACCTGGAAGACCCATCATTGAGGCTTCTCTCTAGAACTTTTCTTTTCTGGGTGAGCCTTGACCCCTGGAGTCTATGAGTCAAGTGTTCACTAACATCTCATTCCTGATTTTCCCTGGGGGCTTGGAGTCTTTGCTAGTCCGGGATGGCTCAGTCTGCCACTTATGGCTACTTTGAAGTATCCCGGAGGCCAAGCAGGTGGTGTCCAGTGGGAGGAGACCAGAGGCTGGACTCCTGCAAGGCAGGGACCCACTCGGTTTGTGACAGTCAGTCTCCCTTCAGGGCATATGGGTCTACACATGCAGTAAATAATATTAATGCAGGAAGCCATGACAACTGCCCACTTGCTGAGTGCCTACTGTATGCCAGGTCATTTGAGCCTCACGACAGTCTTACACAGAAGGTACTATTATATTACTGTCCTTTCACAGGTGAGCAAGCCCAGCTTTTAGCTCCCACTGTGAAGGGGCACAGCTCAGTCTTTAAGCTCCAGCCCTGAGTACCAAGGCTGAGGAGGAACCGCCAGTGCTCTAAGAGAGCGTGTGCTCTGGGCTGCCTCTTCTCAGCACCAGGCTGAGGCTATCTGTCTCAGCGCCAGGGATTCCATAATCCAGGGGTGGAGCCAGGCTAGAGACTTGCTTCCCCCTGTGTCTGTTTCCTAAGGATCCAGGGAGGTGGAGACTGTGACAGGAGGAAGTTTGGGCAGATCAAGCAGCCCTGAGGCCCTGTAGCCCAAATGTTTCACCTTAGCTAGGGGGTGCCACGGGCACAGGTAGAGGCAGACTTATTGCAGGTTGGGTAGTGGGAGGCTGCAAGACCCGACCCTCGGTGCCTGGAATCTGGGATTCCTGAGGTCTTCTGCCGGTGCCCTTGGGGCATCTCTAGTGGGTGGGGCTGCTGTCAGGCTTCTGTTGTGATGTTCTGGGCGGGAGGGCGGGTGCAGCGCAGGCCCTGACCTGGATGGGCAGGTTGGCCCACCCTGAGTGGCACCTGTGACCAGGCGCCAACCCCACCCACCGCCCTTTGAAGTCATCCTGCTGCGCTCAAAGCCCAGCCCCAATTCTAACTCGCCTCCCTTAAAAGGCTTGGGGGTCCTCTCGAGATAAAGCTGCTTTTTCGCCTAAGGGCAATTGGGGGTGGTAAGGCAGGCCTGGGCCTGGCTGGAGCAGGGCTATCCTTCCCCCACGCCATAGTCCCTTTGGAGCTTGGGGCTGGGGTCTGCCGGGAATGATAGAAGCCCGACGGGAGAGAGAGATGAGCCAGGGGGAGTGGATAAGAAATAGAGGGTTTAAAGTCGGGAGCCTAGCGAGATAGGGAGGGGGTGGGCTGGACAGAGTGATGAACCTTTATGGAGGCAGATTCTCCTGAGTCGCCTCCCCCTCCACCAGCTTGCCGTCAGCACACACAGGTTGCAATATTTTAACCCCAGTCTTCCTCAGCGTGCTCCTCACACTGTCCCTCTTCGTGGCTCCGCAGATAGATTTGAGTCTTAAGCGACACCAAAGGACCTTCGCAGCTTTAGGAGGAGTCCCAACGCCGCCCCTGAAACTTCGCCCTGCAGTCTCTGTGCACAGCGGGTTGGCTTAGCACAAAAGCCACCTGACTCCACCCACTTCTCTTGGCACGTGCGGAGTCCCAGTCCCTAACCTAGTCCTGGCCCGCCGCCACGTCCCGAGGGGAGCGACCTCTAATCCCCCGGGCTCCTCGGAAAACCATTAGGCGTCGGGGCCGCGCCCCACGAGTCCCACCCGGCCATTTGGGAGCCCGCTCCCGCCGCCCCTCTGCTGAGCTCCACCATCGCTGGATATCTACCGCAGCGACTGTCTGCTCGAACCCGGGACCGCAAGGCTGGCCTCATGCCTGCCTTGCCTGCCTCGGCTCTCTGTCACAGGCTGCCCCAGCCCTGCCAGTTTTATTATTTTTATTTTCCCCCAACCCTCACCCACATGGCCAGCCTGGAGGAAGTGTCCGGAAGCCCAGTTTTTGGTCACTTTGACATGACCCAACTCCCAGAGGTTGGTAGATAACCCTTGACCTTGACTCTCTGAGGATATTTACCCAACCGTAAATTGGTGAATTAGGGTGTTGAATGAAGCTGACTTATTAAGTGAATGCGGATCTTACAGTGGAGTCAAAGTCAGGGACCTAGATCTCCAGATCAGGTCCTCCAGAATGGTTAGGACCATCTGTGGCCGTATAGGCTGGGGAGGGAGAGACAGCCACCAGTGACTTCCCTGCTTTGAAGGCTCCAGAGGATAGGACACAAGGATGTCTGCCTCTGCTCAGAAAAAGGAAAACCACGAGTGGGCATTAGACTTTTGGAGTGAGTGGGGAGATCTCCCCCAGAACTCTCAGTTGAGAAGACTCAAGGCTTGAGGATCCAAGGGGAGGATTCCCCGCGATAGGATCTGGCTCATCCTCCTTCCTTTAATCAGTAGCTTGGGGGTGGGGGTTCCCCCTCCAAGCCCACATGAACAGAGAAGGAACAGCACCTCATTAATGATGCAAACGGTCTCACTCTCAGGGTGGATGAGATCTGCTTGGAGCAGATTAAGTCCTGTCAGTTGCTGAGCAGGCTGAATTTTTGGAGCAAACACAGTGAAGTAAATCATCTTCTAATCAAGATGGATGACAGACGAAACAGAAATATCTATCACATGAGGCAATATTTGAAATTTTCGCTGAATCTTGCTTTTCTCCTTGTGAAATTCCAGTCTTTATCAGTCAAGCCCGTTGGTGTGTGTTTAATAATAGCACTTCTCACTTAATGTCACCTATCCATTGCCCGTGACTGTGCAAAAGCACCGTGCAGGTGTCAGCTGGCTTCCTTTCCATATCTCACCTATACGTTTCTTCAGGATTAGTTCAGGGCCACCATGCAAGGTGGATACACGTGGAGGGCGGGAGGATCTTGACTAAAGAGCAAGACCCTCACCTCAAACTCTCATCTCAAAACACCAGGGGCTGGGGAGGTAGCCCAGTGATGAGACACCTGTGTGGCGTGTAAAATGTCCTGGGTTCCATCTCAAGTGCTGGAAAAAGAACAGAGGTTAATTTAGGGAATATTTATCAAATATCTACTGTCTGCCAGGCTTTATTATAGACACTGGGGCTGTGGATCCAGTAACAACAACAACAACAAACTCAAATAAGATTGCTGTTCTCTTGAGCAGGGTATTCTAGAGAGAAAAGAAGAAAACAACCAAGAAAATATAGCCAAGAATGTTGTACACACACACACAAACTCAGACACACACTCAAACTCAGACACACACACAAACTCAGACACAAACACACACACAAACTCATACACACTTTTTTTTTTAAAGACAGGGTTTTTTTGTGCAGCCCTGGCTAGCCTAGAATGTACTGTATTAAACCAACCTGGCCTGGAGATCTGCCTGACTTTACCTCCCTAGTGTTGGAACTAAACCAGGTACACAGTTATGACTTCAGCATTTGGATAGCTGAAGCAGGAGAATTCAAAGTTTAAAGCCAGTTTAGATTACGTGGGAGACCGTATGTCAAGAATGATTAAAGTATTAAGTATTACTATTATTATAGACAAGGTCTCACATATCCCAGGCTAGCTTCAAACGCAATATGTAGTCAAAGGTGACCTTGAACTTCTGATGCTCCTGTCCCTGTCTTAGGAGCTCAGGGTTACAGATGTGCACCGCCACACTCAGTTCACACAGTGCTGGAGAGCAACCCCATGGCCTTGTACATGCCAGGCTAACACTGTGAAAAACAGAATCACATCCCCAGCCTCAACAAGCAGCCCCTAACCTAGTCCTGCCTTGGTGCCTGTCAAATAGAGAGGCAAGCTCCAAAACAAGCTCTTACATTACGTGCTGTCTTACAAGTAGCCCTGACCCCTGGCACAGGGCAGACCATGTATGAATTTCACAGTAAACATCTGTAGAAAAATATGGCAGAACATTAGGTTCGTGGAGAGTCTAATTTTCTATGGAAGCCCAGAGTTTCCAGGAGATTGAGTTGCTTGCTGTGGGGAGGGATCTTTCTAGACCTGAGTTGAACCCTGTAAGTTTACAGAGGAGGACACCGAGGTGCAGAGTGATGGCAGATGAAGAAAGATGCTGTGTGGGCGGGCAGAAGGTGTGCCACCCGCTTTTTCGGTCCTCCCCAGGATTGGAAATGCCACAGGCTCATCTCTGGGCAGGAACAAAAGTTTGAATCGGCTGGAAATGGGAACACTGAGGTGTGTTGGAAGCCATGGTTATCCACACTGTGGAAAACCCTGAGAATCATGGGGCCTGTTGGGAGTCAGGGGTGGGAATGTTGATCTTAAAGAAAGGTCCAGTTATTGATGGAAGAAGTGATGGTTAGGTCTGTCCCAAGGGAAGTTACTAGAATCTCCCCCAGCAGCTTCCACCCACCTGTTTGCATGGTCCATCCTGCTCTTCTCTCTGTGCATCTCAGTTATAAACCTGAGGTGTAGACCAGGAGATTTCTGAACAATGTGATATATCTAAGGGGTTTTCAAGAAAAAAAATTAGCATAGAAATTGTTTTAGAAGACTATCTTTTTATTAAAGCACATTTGAAAACAACATAAAAGTAAAAGGTATACATAATATATTTATATATAAAGTACACATAAATATACTTTTGTACTAAAGATAAGATAGAAAGCCTGGGGATATACCTTGCTTGGTAGAGTGCTTGCCTCTTAGGCATGAAGCACTGGCTTCAAGCTCTGGTAAGGAATAGACTGGGAACAGTGTGGTATATGCCCATAATTTCAGCACTAGGGAGATAGCGGCAGGAAGATCAGATGTTTAAGGTCACTGGGTGTGGCAGTACATACCTTTGATCCCAGCACTCAGGAGCAAGGTTGATATTTGTGAGTTTGAGGTTGGCCTGGTCTACATAGAGAGTTCTAGGACAGCCAGGGCTACGTAGAGAGACCCTGTCTAAAAAAAGCAAATAAAAGGCCAGGCAGTGGTGGCACACTCATTTAATCCCAGCACTTGGGGGGTAGAGGCAGGCAGATCTCTGTGAGTTCAAGGCCAGCCTGGTCTACAGACTGATTTTCAGGACAACTAAGGCTGCACAGAGAAACGCTGTCTTGCAAAATCAAAATAGATAGATAGATAAATAGATAGATAGATAGATAGATAGATAGATAGATAGATGGATAGACAAGATGGCACAGTGGCTAATAGTATCTGCTGCCAAGTCTGATGAACCTCCAACCCACATGGTAGAAGAAGAGAATTAACTCCTGCAAACTGTCCTTTGACCTCCACATTTGTACTGTCCCCCATGTATGACTCCTCCTCATTGAAATAAATGCATAAATAAATGTAAACAGACAGATGACAGGTAAAACACAAGCGTGCAGTAAAAGCTACGCAGCCATGGGCCCAGGTACATCTTTCTTCCCTCAAGCAAGGCCTGCTCATAGAGGTGCCCCAGGCTGAACTCTGAGAACAACTGTTTGCCAATAGCCCATTGTCTTTTATTTTCTTGGGACAGGGGTCACTCCAGAATGAGGGTGTTAACCTCAGAGGCAGAGCCCCAGCAAAGATTCTGGGCAGCACCCGCCTTGGGTCGGAGCAACAGGAGGGTGTGCTGGTTTCTAGGGAAAGCTCTTTGGAGCTTAGCACTTCCCCAGTGACTGCGGAAAGGGGATGACTGTGTGACCACAGGCTTGGGAGGTGGCAGGTTTCGGCAAGAGGAGGCCTGAGCTGCTGGCACCAGCAGGCCCTGGCACCCAATGCTCTTCCCAAGGCCTGGTGCAGAGTACCAGCCTAGAGAGAGGTGGCAGGGTGCCATAGGGGTGGCTCGAAGATGCAGAGACAGGGAGGAGGAGGTCACAGGTTGCCAGCAGGGCAGGGACAACAAGAGGGTCAGTCCTGGAGACAGTCAGTCGCCATCACCAGCCTTTCTGGGTGGAACCAGACTGTCTGCCACCCCTGGGTCTTGGTGAGAATAGCTATGGGAAACTTACTGATGGCTCCTGGGAAAGGTCCAGGGCTGTAGGGCAATCAGATTGGAAAGAGGGGAGGGACCCCGGGGGCAGTGGGGCAGTATTCAAGTCTAGTGACCTTATATAAACTGGTGCATCTAAAGGAGGGTCCTGCCTTGTATGTTGGGCAAACAGCTCTGGTCTGATGATAGCCGTGCTCAAGTCTTAAGAAGTCTTAGGAAGCACAAGCTCTGCTCTACGATTATCACCCAGAGTAGCTCATTTCATCCTCACAATCAACCCAACAGGTTGGAATTTTGTCTGTTGTCCACCTTTGTAGGAAAGCACTGAGACATGGAAGGGTGAGGTTGTCCCCCTTGTGCTGTGCTGGGAAGATGGCTCAGTGATAAAGCACTTGCTGCCCAATCGGAAGGCCCTGAGTCTGGTCTCCAGCACCCACTTAAAAGCTAGGTGCGCTTGTCTGTAATCCCAGCTCTCAGAGGTAAGGGGATACTTACTGGCCGGCCAGCCTAGCCTAAATGGCCAGCTAAAGGTTCAGTGGGAGACCCTGTCTCAGATAAGATAGCTCAGGGAGTCAAAGGCATGTGCTACCAAGCCTGACAACCTGAGTTCCATCCCCGGAGCCTACACAGTGTAAGAAGAAAACTAACTCTCATAACTTGAAGAGCCATGGGATGTGTGTACCTGTGCACACGAGAGTGTGCACATACCCCACATACCCCAAAGTAACAAGTAAATAAGTGTGATGAACAAAAGAACTGTCACAGACCGCTAATCTCAGCACTCAGGAAGCATATGAGGGGTGGGGTGGGACCTTGTCTCAAAAAATAAAAGAGGTGGTAGGTAGGGCTGGCAAGATGACTCAGCAGATAAAGGTGGTTGTCACATAATCCCAGGAACCTGAGGTCAGTCCCTGGAACACACATAAAGGTGGAAAGAGACGACAGACTCCACAAAGTTGTTCCCTAATCTCTACCAGCACAGTGTGGCCCGCAGGCCTCTCCCCAGACCCCATAAAAACATACATACAATAATAATAAATAAATAAATGAATAAATAGGTAGGTAGAAACTGACAGGGAAAGATAAAGACCTCTCCTCGGATCTCATAAAAACATACACAATAAGGAAGGAAGGAAGGAAGGAAGGAAGGAAGGAAGGAAGGAAGGAAGGAGGGAGGGAGTAAAACTGACAGGGAAGACATCCAACATTCGCTTCTGGCCTCCACATTTGTACAAACATGCACACACATACACACACACACACAAACACACACACACAACTTAAAAGAGTCCCTGTACTGCTGGAGGACACCTAGTCCGAGGATCTGTAGTGAAAGTAGACAAAACATAAATAGAAGTTCCTTTAAGTCTATTTTTATGTGAGCGTGCACACATGGGTGTTAGAAACAGAGTCCAGTACAGGCCTTGAACTTGTTAGGTAGCCAAGATTCAAGGCTGATCTTGAACTCATGAACCTCCTGCCTCTACCTCCCAGTACTGGGATTATGGGCTTTTGCTACCATACCAGCTTCTTCACTTCCCCTCTTTCCCCTTCCTTCCTCCTCCTCCTCCTCCCTCCTTGTCTCCACTTTCTTCTTTTGACAGTAGTCAGGCTGGTCTTGAACTTTCAACCCTTCTGCCTTAAGCCTTCTGAGTGCTGGGTCAGACATATCCAGTGTGCCCACTACTTACTGAACTAGTACCATGTGTAGTGGCCCCTCTGTGCTTGGCCTATATGATCTTCCACTCTCATAGTCATCCGAAGTACTTTTCCTACTTCACAAATGAGGAAACGGGTGTCCAGAGAGATTGCATACTTCCCAGTGACATAAAACTAGGTGGCAGTCACAGAGCAAGAGTAAGCAGTGGCAGAACTAGAATCCAGTCTCAGGTCACGGTGACTTCTGGGCCTGAGAAAGAAGCCTATTAGTGAAGGTGGGCCCACACATTAGCTAGAAACTGAGGTGCAACTCATAGGTAGAGAGTGTTTCTAATAGAAATGCAGAAGAGATGGCATGGTGGTGAAAATCTGTAATTCCAGGTGATCTGCAGGCAGAGGCAGGTGGATCTCTGTGAGTTCAAGGCAGTCTGACCTACAGAGTAAGTTCCAGGATAGCCAGGTCTACATAGTAACGCCTTGTTTTTGTTTGTTTTCAGAAAAAAAAAATCAATAAAAGAAACCCAGATGGGGCTGAAGCAGGAGGATTGCTACAAGGTCAGCCTGGGCTACAGAGTGAGATCCTGTCTTCCCAAACCAAAAACATAAATAAAAATAGGGAGGACAGGAAGGAGGGAGGGAAAGATGGGGAAATGGAGGGAAAAGCCCAGTGTTTCAAGACATTCCTCCTGTCTGTGCTTGACTCTCTGGAATCCAGTTTATGGCCCACCAAAAGGGGTGCTCTGTTACCCAGGGGGAATTAGATAGAAGCAGAGCAAGTACCTGGATTTAGGGTAGCAACAACATCGGGCACTGGGGGTAGGTGTGTCCTAGGGATTCTTTCATTTTTCTCTTCTTCTTTTTTTTCTTTTCTTTTTTTCTTTTTCTTTTATTTTTTTGAGACAAAGTCGGCTGTAGCCTAGAGGTCACTATGTAGCTGAAGATAACCTTGAACCCTTGAAACTCTTGCCCAAATCTCTCAAATGTGCCACAACATCTGTCTGGGCTTTTTCTCTTCTAGAGAACTCAAGTCAGTGGTGGGGGAGGGATTATGTCAGCCATGCCTGTCTCCGTCCCCAGCCTTTTCTCTTACAGCCTTGATTTCTTCCCCTTGGGTTGGGTTTCCTTCCCGAGGGAACAGTGAGTTCTTCCTGGCCTGGTCAGAAGGCCTCACCACACCAGGTGCGTCCGTCTGTCCCCACTATCCCAGACGCTGATGACGCTCCACTCCCAGCAGCCCACCAGGATGGAATGCTCTAAAGGAGGGCAGAGGGTAACAGGACCAGCCTGCCAGAGCTTTGGGCTTGGGTGAAAGGTGAGCTGGGAAAGTCCTAAATAGCTTTACCCTGAGGTAGGGGACAGCAGGAATGCAGGAGGGGACCAGAAAAATGAAAGGTGTTTTCTTTCCCAGAGCTAGCCTGCCTGGAACCCTGAGGCTTCTACCTTAGCCCCAATCCTGTCTCTTCTCCTCAGGTACAGGGTAGAGGGTAGGGTGGGAGCAGGACTCAGCCTTATCCTCCTTAGCCTGGGCCTTGAGACCTCAGGGTCTCTGACTCTGTCCTCAAGGGTCAATAGCCCCAGACTGGCCACTTCCCAGCAACCTCCTCCCCAGGAGTGGGGACTTCATACATCCAGAGTAGGCTCACCAGACCCCTTTCTTAGACCCTGGATCCCAGAATTCATGTTTAAACTGTCTGGCTCTGCTGGCTTCCTCTGCATCTCAGCTTCTCCACACACATTCGTGTGAAGCTTTCAGGCCTCAGGTGGGAGGTTAGGGAACCAGAGGGTGAGCTACAGCACCTAGGCCCCCCCTCAAACAGGAAGATGCTGTAAGGGGAAGGCCATCCCACACCCTGCCTGTCTAACCCTGATCTCTGCATTTCTAGTCTGCCTTCTGCAGCTCAGTGGGGGAGGCGGGGCGTTCTATGCCCGCAGCTCAGTGGGGTGGGGGTGGGGATGGTGTGATTGTATGCCTGTAGCAGCCTTCCTGCCATGGTCTGAGCCATCAGCATGTATTTCTTCCTTTTTATCTTTTTTTTTTCCCCAGCCATGAGGATCAAGTCCAAGGCTTCACACATGCTGGACAAGTGCTTAGGCAGGGAGCTATGGTGTCTGTCTGTCTGTCGCAGCATGATTTCTGGTGTAAGAATTCAAGGAGTAAGCTAGGAATGGTGGCACTCTCTTAAAATTTCAGTACTTGTGAGACGGTGGTGCAAAAGGCTATGAGTTCAAGGCAAGCCTTGGCTGAGCCCTCAGCTTAAAAAAAAAAAAGTGTAGGGTTTGGCTAATGAGCTCTTTTGCCCCCTTTACCAGTCTGTGAGCTTGTGACTTGAAGGGAGAAAAAAAACAACAAACAAACAAACAACAACAACAGGAAAAAAAAACCCCAACCACTGCTAGGCCTAAGACACACACAGCCTTGCCCTAAAGTATCCCGTGTCTTTTCCAGAAAGCTTCTTGGCTCATCCCAAGATCATTCTAATTCTCTAAGTCCTGCCTCTGCTGCCTGGTTCCCTAGCTCTCTAATTCCCTAGCTCTCTCCTTCTCCCCAGGATCCTTAAACAGTGTGACATCAGCACCCAGAGCCAGGGGCTGACAGTGACAGAGGAGACGCAAGCCCGAGCCAGTTCCTGTGTCTCTAGAGAGGAAGGGCTCAGCACCTTTCCCCACAGCTCGGCTGTCAGCTGGCCAGCCCCAGCTCCAGAGCAAAAGTGTTTCCATGCAGGAGGGAGGGAACCCCGCTCAGTGGGAGAAAGATGAAGCTGGTCCCCCCCACGTGTCAGTGAACAAATTGGGCCAATTTGGTGTGATTAGTGAAGAATTCACATCTGGCCAGCAGAGGCCTCCCCCAGCCCAGCCCAGCCTGGCTCCTGCTCCCCATTACAAGCCATTTTCTCTGACGGCTCCATTTGTCTCTGGAGTGGGGGATTTGACAGCTCCCTGGCCAGCCTGGGGGGGCTGGCTGTGAGTGAGAGGCCCAAGGCCAGGCTGCTTGCCCACTGAGAGACCTGATGCGGAGCAATACCACAATCCTTACAGGTCCAGACACCTGTCTGTCTCATCTCTGTGCTTCGTGCAAAGTACCCACAGCCAAACCTGGGGTGTACTCCCACTGAGCTTTCCTGCCCAGGTCTTCCTTGGGTCGCAGTTGGTTTCTCTCTTTGCACCACAATGGTTATGTTTTGAGATCGTCAGTACCTTGTGTGGGGAAGAGGCAAGAGTCTGGTGTTTTCTGAAAGAAAGCAGCTGGGCATGCAGAGGGAGGGCTTGCTCCCACTTCCTCACCCTCCCGCACCCACACCCCTCCCATAATGCCTCTGATACGGCCACTCCTCGGGAATGCCTGTGGAAGGCTGCTGCACAGCTGGAAGGCTCACCCCAGAAATGGCTTCAAGGTAGTACAGGGGTGTGGCCTTCAAAGTCTTGGGTCTTCCTCCCCCCAGCGGTGACCCCAGGTTGCCTGTGTCAAAGGCAATTTGGTGCTGTTTAAAGGAGTCCGACCTAGAGGTCACCTGGGCAAATCTCCTCCTTGAAGAATTACCACCAGATGGCAACCTGGGCCTTGCCTCCTCTAAGGTGCTGCCTGGTTGGCCAGGAGTCTCCAAGCTCTGCTCTGTGTGTGTGTGTGTGTGTGTGTGTGTGTGTGTGTACACAGATGTGTGTGTATGCACAGATGTGTGTGCCTGTAAGGTCTACATGTATATATGTGTAGTGTGTCTGTGGTATGTATGCATTCATGTATGTATGTGCATTCATGTGTATGTGCTTTCGTATGGTATATTGACCCAGGACAACAGTCCCTGCATAAGAAGTCTCACTGGATAATGGAGGAAGAGGCCCTAGACATCTATGCATCAGAAGGTGAGCGGCTTCGTTGTGATGTCACATCTTTGGGGCTCGAGCAGTGTGAGCATTTGGGGCCTCCAGAATTTTTCACTGTCATGTGGGTATCAGAAGACCGAGCAGAGTGGACCGATATCTGCACCCTCTACCTTCTCCAGACTTCAAACTGACTAGAGAAGTCAGCAGCTACCCCAGTTCATTTCAGAATGAATAGTTGCCTAGGATATGGATGTGGGCCTTTCAGGATGAAAGCTAGGGCAGTCTTAAGCAATCTGGGACTGCTGGTCACTGTCTTCTAAACCCAAGCCTCAGAGGCCAGGCAGAGAGGGATGGAAGGAGAGCCAGTTTTCTGCCTTGCTGCCTGTTTAAAAAAATGTTTGAATTACATTTATTTATTATGTGTGTATGCACACACTCCCATGCGGAGGTCAGAGGACAGCTTGCTGGACTTGGTTCTCTCCTTCCACTATGTGGGGCCTGGGGGTCAAACTCAGGTTGTCAGGGTTCAGTGGCAGGCATTTTTACCTGCTGGTGTCATCCTGGACCTTATTCATTCCTTCCATGGATGTCGCCTGGTGTTTTGTTATTATTCCTAGGTCTGTAGCTGTCTTTTTTTTTTTTTTAGGGTAATGTCTGGGATCTGGAAGGATGTCCTTACTTGAAGCTGGGTGGTTTATCTCATTCAAACAGAGAACCGAAGCTTGGGGTAGATCCTAGTGGCCAGATTGCCCTGCCCCCCTTTAGGGTGCCGACCACCGACCACCCACCTCTAATTAGCAGATGCACTTTCAGAACACCCACTGTTTGACTGCTGGTGCTATTATCCCATTTTAGAGATGGGATAACGGAGGTAGAGTCAGAGGCCCCAGGGCTGAGTCAGGGGAGAGAAGGAGGGTCTTTTGGCTGTCGACCTCTAAGAGTCATCTGCTCTGAAAAAGAAGTCTGCTTTCTTTTCTTTCTTTCTATTTATTTATTTTTTGAGACAGGGTCTCATATAACCCAGATTGGGCTCAAACTCACTCTATAGCCAAGGCTGACCTTGAATACCTGATCCTCCTGCCTCCACTCCCAAATGCTGAGATTACAAGCATATGCCACGCAGGCCTGGGTGGACAGCTCTTTTCTTGAGACTAAAAGTAAGTTTTGTACATAGCATCTGGCTATCTGCTGGTCCTTCTAGGAAGCCTATTCTGAACTCCACTCCCTAGACAGGAGGAGGAGGAAGAGGAGGAAGGAGAGAAGGAGGAGGAGAAGGAGGAAGGGAAGGAAGAAGAGAAGGAGGAGGAAGAAGAAGAGGAGGGGGAAGGGGAGGAGGAGGAGGAGGAGGAAGAGGTCACCTTGGCAGAATAGCAAAGGCAGAGAGGTCTTCAGAAAAATGTAGACATTAAATCCAACTTCAGCCTTTGTTTATATCAGCCTCCAGGAAAGGAAAATGGAGGAGAGTAAACTTAAACATGCTTTGAAAAGAGAACCCTGATCCTGCAGCCTCATCTGCCTCTCTCCACAGGATCTCTGAATGGACACAGGACCCTTAGCCACTACCCAGAGAGATGGCAAGCTGGTCTGAGTTTGGCCCATCCGTGGAGCCAGGCAGGAAGCAGGGTTTCAAAGAATCCATTTCTTCTAGTTTACTACTGGTCAGAGGACACTCAGGTGTGAATCGAGAGTCTCAAGGTAGGCAAGTACTCCACTGCCAAGACCTAAGTCCAGGTCACTCAGCCCTCTTTCTTAGAGTGCTTATGTGGACAAGATGACCTCAAGCGATTTTGGGCTCTCAGGAGAAAGCCTGGAAATCTGCAGAAACTGGTGCTGGGCCTGGAGCTGTTCTTCCTAGAGAGAACCATGCTAGGAACTGAACTGCTCTACAAAGGCCCCTCTGCAATCCTGATGTTCTTGGGGAGCCCCTGTCCCCAGCGATGAAGTAGGGTATATCCTCAGGACACTTTGGCTTCCAATTTGGAACTCAGTCTCACCCAGTTTCTCCTGAGGAGAAGCCTCAGGAGGGGTACCCGCCTGTTTACACCCTGTTGAAGTTTGCTTCAAGCCTAAGGCAACTTCCTGTTTGCACCAACAGATCTAGAAGAGATCAAAGGCCAGGGCTGGTGAGTTCAGGGGCCAGGAATTGAGGATAGCCATCCAGCCACCGTGTCATGGGAGGGTGGAAGCATAGGAAGGACATTGGGAACAGATCCCATCCCAGGGCCCTGGGCCTAGGCCTGGCTGGATTGATCCTGTGGCGACATCTCATTAGGAAGCCCTGAACATCCGGCCATACCTAATTCTCTACCTGATCTGGGAGAGAGCACTGCCACCTTTTTGAGCTCTGGCAGTGTCTTGGCTCTTCCAGACGTCCTGATCTCTCTCCTTTCACAGAGCCCTCCAAGCCTAGGTCTTCAGCAGCAAGTGTACCCCCAACCCCCAACACACACTCTACGGTGGACCAGCCCCCTGCCCCTCCTCCCTGGCGGGCGTGGCCGCAGGGCTGTCACTCACTGGGAGGAATGCAGACGGCAGGGCTGCCCTGTGGTCACGTCTCCGCCCCACAGGCGAGGTAGGCGCCCAGGTACCCAGCCTGTGGGCCTTGGGAGCCCGCCAAGCTGCTGATGAAAGGCGCTGCCAGATTAACCCTTTCTTGCCCGCACCCCCTCACTGCCGCCGGCTGCTGGGTGGTCGCTGACCTGGAGTTGCACTAGGCATGGAGCCTGAATGGGCAGGCTAGGAGAGGCTTCGCGTGCTGGCGTTGGGGAATCCCAGTGGCCGCAGATTCCTCCCCCAACCCGCCCTGCTCCGCCCCCTCGTCCCCCCCACTCCCAGGTACACTTCTGCTCTGGGAACAGGCCTCCCAACAACAGAAGGACTCGCCATTAGGCACAGCTGAAGAGAGCACGGGCAGAGTCCAGAAAGCTTTGCATTCCTTTTCATTTTAAGAGCAGAGAGTCAGCTCAGCTGTTAAGAGTGTAGTAAACGCCAATGGGCTTTAAGTACCGTGTCCCCCGACCCCTATCCACAGGATAGGGAATGACAGGCAAGCTGGATTGAAGGCTGAGGCTGTCAGCTCTAGCAACCTCTATTCTGCCCCCAAGTGGAATCTCAGGCAGATACCTAGGCTGTACACCAAAGGGGAGAGATTCTCCTTCGGGGGCGGGGGGGGGGCAGGGGGGGGGTTGGGGGATGGGAGGTTGGCTTCCTGCTTTCCTAGCTCTGCCACTCTCCTGAGAAATACTCCCCCTGGCCCCAGACCCCAGGCCAGTTTGGGGAGCTCTGAGAGCTAGGTGTGGTATGAGGTAGACTTAGGCGCTGCTGTCTTTTTGTGTCCTGCCTTTGTCAGCATCTGCCACCAGAACTATCTCTCTCTCTCTCTCTCTCTCTCTCTCTCTCTCTCTCTCTCTGTGTGTGTGTGTGTGTGTGTGTGTGTGTGTGTGTGTTGGAGTGAGGGTATTCTGGGTCCCTGGGGCCTTCTCTTGCTTTCTGGGTCTGGGTGATGTGTTCCTCCCCCATGAGGCGGGATAGATCTTTGATTTTGAGGTCTTCATCCCTAGACTATGTCCCAAAGACTGGTCTTACTTGGCAAGTTGCTAAACCCAGCATACTGCCAGGTGGAGCCATGCTCACAGTCCACACCCCATGCAAGGCCCGTCTTATTGTTCTGTTTAGAGTTCTAAGCATTCAGGGGCAAGGGGAAGCCTTTTGTTCTAACTTGTGTACTGGAGTATGTGGTGGGCAGGTGAAGATCAGATCTTACTGTTAACCCTCACTGAAGTGGGCCATGGCCTGAGCACTCCATCGCCTCTGGCCTCTGTATCTACCAGGGGCAGGAATGAGGTGGTTAAAGGACAGAGCTAACAGTCTCCAGTCCTCCATGACTCTATTCCTTCCCCAGGGCCTCTAGGAACCTCATGCTCTGAGGGAAGCTATGGCACCCTGAAGAGGGGTTTCCATGAGGCCTGCAGACATAGGTTTGGGTTTACAATAGAGCTAGAGTACAGACAACAGAGAGAACTTTCTGATCTTCTGTGTGGTCCATATATAACATCCACCTCCAACACCTGTGTCTTGGGTAGGCCAAGTCAGCATGAAGGTGTGACCATCTCCAATATGGTGGGCCCGGAGAATTGCAAGTTATTTATTTATTACATAGGTTAGACTTAGACTGGCCTTAACTCAGTAGGTAGCCCGAGCTGACTCCAAATTCACAAATCCCTGCCTCTGGAGTGCTGGAATTATGGGCATGAATTACCCAGCCTGGCTTGCAAGTAATCCTCAGTGTGTCATCCGTGTTTCCATCTACAGATGTCACTCACAACGGCTCTGCAGTTCCTGCAGTAGTCCCTGGTGAGAAGGTTTCCTGTTTCCCCTCTCTCCTGACCCACTCCAGCCTGTTCTCACCAGTTCCTGAGACGATTGCAACAGTGGCTATTTCCCCCTAGCTCCAGGGAGCAACCCCCCTCCCATCCTCCCTTGCCTCCTCCGCACGGCACTAAGAGACATCCTAGAACACAGGTTGGAGCATGTACTCTTACACTCAAAAACCTTTGATGGCTCCCCATTGCCGGCAGGATAAAGTCCCAGCATTGCCTGGCATTTACAGTCTGCCCTGATCTGATGCCAGCTTACCTTGCCAGCCTGGGTCCCCATCTTGCATCTCACTCCCTTCAACCGTAGCCACATCCTCTAGCTCCTCTCACCTCAGACCTGCTGTGTATCTTCATGGCCGACCACCTTGGCACACCACACAGATGAGCTTGTTCCTGGCTCATAGGGTGTTGTGGGGGAGGAGGATTAATCCCGTAATCCCATAAACAAATATATCTTTACATACTCTTATAAGACCAGCCTGTTGCTAGGAACTCCAAGAGAAGCTCGAACAGGAACAGAACACATTCACGTGGGGTCTCAGAGAAGGCTTTGAAGCCCCCAGAGGCTCCTTGTTGTAGAGGATTCAAGTTACCCCTTGGATGCTGGGGAGTATGCGTTTATGTGACCATACGAGTGAGTATATCTTCCTGTCAGATGGAAGTCTCCATTTGTACACTGTTTTCTTGACATGCCCAACCTAGCCTGGTTCCTATCCTTGAGTCTTTTTGGAGCATGACTCCAAGATGGAGCAGCTGAGGGCAGAGATGATTGCTTGTTTATTCACCCCTAGAATGCTACCTTTGCACACAGTAGGCCTTTTACAGCAATCTTCTTACTTCTGAAGTGCAAGTGTGCCAACTCCAATAAGCATGGCAATGACCTTTAGGCTGGAAGCAGGCTTCCAGAAGGTTCCACAAGGTTTCCCACAGAAGCACAGGATGGACAAGGGGTTAAGTCTCTTGGATATTCCTTTGGTGAAAGTCTGTTCTTTCTCCATCCAAATGTGCCCTCTGCCAAGCCCATCCCTTCCCAGGTACCTTGGTAGAGTTTCTGAACATTGACTCAGATGGCTCTCCCCTCAGATAGGTCATCCTTACTGGAATAAAGAGTGTCTGTGGGGATTCTTGGAGTCCTCAGGCTGACAACTGGATGCCCCAGCCACTCAGGGTACCCCAAACAGGCTGCTCTGCCAGCTAACTAGAGATGGGGAGAAGAAAGTGCTTTCCCTTTGACTGTTTCCTACTGTAAACACACACACACACACACACACACACACACACATACACGTTCTGTACCCGATAGCACAGAGGAATAGAGGGACTGGGAGAGACATAGGAGGGGAAGCTTATCTGAAAATGACCTTGAA
Organism: Grammomys surdaster; assembly: GCF_004785775.1. Taxonomy (NCBI): domain Eukaryota; kingdom Metazoa; phylum Chordata; class Mammalia; order Rodentia; family Muridae; genus Grammomys; species Grammomys surdaster. The sequence continues at coordinate 4,485,808 of NW_021620860.1, forward strand.
CTAGAGGCCACTCTTGCCCCATGTTTCCCCTGCACCAGGCAACTTCTCAGGCTCTCCAGTTCTCAGAAGCTGCTCCATCCCTCCCTGGGACTTTCCCATCAGTGGGGAACAAGAATCAAGCAAGATAGAAACACTTTTGAGGCCGTGGAGGTGAGAGGCTGACTATCTGATGCCAGCCTGGCCCCTTTGGACTAGGTTCATGGTGTAAGCTTCCCCTCCAGTAATCCTTTGGTCTGACGATGGTATGACAACCTTCTGCCTCCAGGAGTCATGGCTCAGTGAGTTTTCTGGTCTGAAGCTATGGACACCTCTTGTTCTGAGAACCTCCCAGAGACACAGGACAAACTAGGACTTAGTCCCTGCAGCAAGGTGCCCAGCAGTGTCTCCATCCCTCAGATCCTTTCCTCAGGGTGCCCTGTCTGGTCACCACCTTATACTCTTTTGCTGTGGAGTTCAGGCCTGTGATGGGACTGGAGGTACAGGTGGCCAGCAGGTGGTGAGATCCAGGGAGGAGGAATGTGCCTGGGGCCTGGGCAGGATGCCACTGGACCTTCCCAGCCATTCCACCTCCTCCCCATAACCTGTTCACCCTATCTCCTGCCAGCCACCATCATAGTTCCTATGTGAAGGTCATAACCAGGTCCCAGCTTCCTGGTAGCCATTCCCAGGAGGATACCTGGCCTTTAGACACAAGGGACATCTTGTGGGGTGTTAGTCACTGCTGTAACTGCCACTTCAGTAACCATGACCTTGTGCTGCCTTATTTAATCCTGGCAGTTAAATACTGGATGGCTCTCTCATCTTACAGGTGGACACACCGAGGACCTTGGGGAGATGGAGTTAGGATACAATGTTCCATTGCAGCCTGACCTGCAGAAGCTGTGGCTGGGGCTCCTGGGGGCTAGGGGAGGAACCAACAGCAGACCTCCAGCTCTAAGGGGGCTTGCTTTCAGCCTAAGAAGGAATTTGTCCCTGGAGTGAGAGGGATTGGCTGAGAGTGGGCTCAGCAACTGGGGACGGGGAGCAGACTCAGCACCTCCTTCCAGCTAGAGAACCCCTCTTTTCTCTCTTCCCAAGCTGAGGGAGCAGGTGAGAGATGGAGACTCCCTGGAATCCCTGATCAACCTAGGAAGAAAGCCTGTGCCCTGCTGTGGCAGCCCAGATGACCCCACTGTCTTGAGGCTATCCTGTGGCCCAGGCTTCTCCTTGGAGTTGGATGCCTGCCTCTAAAGCACAGGCAGGGGCTCCCCTTAAAAATCCAGAAAAATTCAGCTTTGCTCTACAAGGCTTCTGGTCCCTGCTTGTCTCCCACCCCCACCCCTCCTGTTTCTACCAGCTTCCCTTCCAAACACTCATTCAACCCCCAGACCACCTACAAACCACCCATTTGCCCAGACCACACAGCTTCTCTGCGCAGCTCAGCTCCCCAGGGTAAGATCCTCCCCACCCCCACCTACACAGCCTGTACCCCCAAGCGTAATTACCTCCTTGGCACCTCCAGGGCAAGGGCAGGGGGGCACTGACCTCTGTTTATGCTCGACATTCTCTAGGGCAAAGGAGGCTTGTTGTCCTCTGGACATCAAGGGACAGAAGGAAATTAGAGAGAGACCCTCAACTGGACCTCCTCTGGTCGGTCCCTCCCACTCTCCCCATGCCACCACCTGGTTCCTCGTTCCAGGCTGTTGAGGCAGGGCTGGAAGGAAGGCAAGATGGTGGAGACATGATGTTTGCTGGTCCATCCTTCTGGGCATGATGAGGAGACAGAGAAAAGACCAGATTCTGGTTCTGTCCTATAGGTGTGACACCAGGGAAACACACACACACACACTGATAGTCAAGGACAGTTTGTGCTGTACCTTCAGGGCCCAGCTTTCCAGGTGGGAAGGATGAAGCCACTCACTATGGTTTCTAAGCAGTCTTCCAGCTGAGAGCCATAAACCCCCAAGGGACACCTGAGAGAGGCCAACTGATAGTAAGAGGCCTCCTTGCAAAGAACAGGGTGTACCAGGTAGAGGCTGAGGAGGGCAGGTGGTCTGAGACAGTTGGCGGTGCAGGGCAAGGCTGACATTGTCTCTATAAGTGAGAATGGGTTGAATGTCAAGGCTGGACTTAGGGTGGCAGAAGTCAACAGTCATCAGAGCTCGGAGGCTGGTGTGCTCTGCTTCCCTGGGATTTGAGATAGAGGAGATAGAGCGAGGGAAGACACCTTTCCAAAGGCTCCCAAGACAATGCCCTCTGTAGCATCAACCCTGACTCAGGTCCTGCTCAGGGAGGGAAGAAAGCAGGGTTCATGCCCTGTCCGACGCAAGCCTGGCTCACCGGGGTTGCTTGGGAAGTATTAAATGAATCTAGAATGACTGAGGCTAAGGCAAGCACAGATAGGAGAGCAGAGTCTGTGGCTCAGGCTGAGCTGGGAGGGAGGAACAATGGTGGGGTAGGTGCCCGTGGGTTCACCCCCCCTACACACCCGCACCCAGGCAGGGCTGAGCCAGGCTGAGGCCTTGGGGCTAGGGCCACCAGGGCTGGTCCAGGGCGGATGAGGTGGTCTCTGTGGGGTCCCTCTCAGGATCCCTTCTTCCCCCATAATTACTTCTGATTAGCTTCACCGCAACTGCCAGACTGGAAAGAGAGGGGTGTTTTGGGACATGGGGGAGAGCGGGAGGAGGGGACAAGGTAGAACAGAACACTCAGGACAAGCCACGGCCCCCAGCTGAGCGCCCTTCCTGGAGCAGCTGAGAACACACACACACACACAGACACACACAGACACACACAGACACACACAGACACAGACAGACAGACAGACAGACAGACAGACAGACAACTGGAAGATTCTGAAGGAGTCCCATCTACACTATGCAGGCTTGAGAGCTATGGTAAGCCTGGGACAACTCAACCATGGCATTAAGGCAAAATGCCCTTCAGGGCACCATGGTGGCAGAATAGGGGACAGACAGAGTAGTTGGTACATCAGACAGAGGGAGAGGGGGTATGATGACTATTTCAGGCCAGAGGGGATCTGGGGCCTGCACATACTCCCCTGGCCAGCAACTTAGAAAGTTCTTCCTGGTATCTAGCTGTCATTTCTGAGTGCTCCACACCGAGTGGGAGGACCTTCAGACAGATGTCCCTGTCCTCCACCTGCTCTACCTGAAACATCCCATGCTAGAGCCGTCTCTGCGAGGCTGGGGTCTCCTGTCCATTCCTCAGCAGGCCTAGCAGGTGTTAGCTCAAGCTATCTCAGTTTCCCAGAATCATATTCTGGTCATGCTGCGAGAGAGAGCTGCACACTAGTGCTAGACATGGGTTAGAGGACAGAATAATAAACAATAAATGAAATAATAATTAAAATAGCCAGTTTATTGTTTTCACTAAAAATCTTGCTCGGCAGTGGTGGTGCACACCTTTAATCCCAGCACTTGGGAGGCAGAGGCAGGTGGATCTCTGAGTTCAAGGCCAGCCTGATCTGCATTGTGAGTTCCAGGACAGCCAGGGCTACACAGAGAAACCCTGTCTTGAAACAAATCTTTTGGATGTACAAGATGCTAGGGCTAGAATCCATGCCTTGTGCCTGGTCTCTTAGTGAACCCTGCCCCTGTTTTAAAAGACAAGAGTCTCCCTATATATTTCAGGGTGGCCTCAAATTTGTAATTTTCCTGCCTCAGCCCCCTGACATTGTACTCTCCTTGAGATTACAAATATGAACCACCACGCCCAGTTCAGCTAACCACTGAAAAACAAAATGTTGCTGGGCGCGGTGGTGTACATCATCTTTAACCCCAGCACTCAGAAGACACAGGCAGGAGGATCAGTTTCAAGGCCAGCCTGGTCTACATGGTACGTTCCAAGACAGTCAGGGATACATAAACAGACCTATCTTTTAAAAATGGAGATGTGGGTCAACTGTGTAGTTCCCTAGCATGCACAAGGCCCTGAACTTGGTCCCCAGCACAGGTTAGCCAAGTGTGGCAGTGCATCCCTGTGAGCTCTGTGTTCGGAGATGAAGGCCATTCCCCACTACAAAGCATTTGATGCTAGTGTGAACGACATATGACCCTGTCTCAAACAAAACAATCTTATGTATCCACGGTGCAATGGCTTACACACACACACATACACACACACACACACACACACACACACACACACACACACACACTATTCAGGAGGCCAAGGGAAGAGGACTGCAAAGTCCAAGCTCACCTGAGCTACATAGGGAGCCTCTAGCTCTGAACACAGAATCACACGTTTAATAAACACACATGTGTCTTCGGCTTGTGTCCTTTGAGTCCCCAACTCCTGAGGCAGTCTAATGGGATCCCTTCTTGTTGAGCCTCTACTCCAAAGACAACCAACCCTGACCTCACATTTGCTGGGGAAACTGACCTCTTCCTTATGACTTTCTCCCGCAAAAGGAGCAGCTGGCTTTCACAGGTGGCCCTCATAGGTGGCAGAGCAGGGCTCCGCGGGCTAGGGTGGACTGCCTGGAGGAGGCGGCACTAAGGCTGGACCCGGGAGGATGCCGCCCCGGTGGCGCTCCCACGACCCGGGCAAGGCAGTCTGGGCGCCGTCTCCGGTCTCGGGGCCTGCGGTCGGGCCACAGCGGGGCCGTGTTTGAGCCGGTCAGCTCCCTGCGGAAATTACAGGGGCGCTCGGCACTGCGGTCGCGCCCCCCCCCCGGGGCAGCACCCGCTGGTTGGAGGCGTTTAAATTGAAAGCAGCTTTGGGGAGAGAGGGCGGGCGGGGGCCGGTGAGCCAGGGGAGGGGGCGCCGGGCACAGCGACCCCATTGTCTGCGCCCTCGGAGGGGCGGAATCCTGCGGTAAGCACGGCGGCGCCCCCTCCCCTCCAGAACCACTCCCAGCCGGTTCCCACGCTGCCCAGCTCCTGGCGGGCTGTGACTTTGCCTCAGTCTCTACCTGGCCCACACCTGGCCCCAGCCCTGCACTCCTCTTCACTCTCTACACCCGAGCTTCCTCTGGTTCGGTTCCCCTCCAAGGATGAAGACACAAGGTCGATCTGATCAGGTGTTCTTGGGTCATGGAAGGTCAGGAGGCCTGGGACGAGCCCATTGCAATGTTCAGTCACCTGGGGATTTATCTCTGCTCTTTGGGTCACGGGTTCGTCCATAAAATGGAGGATTCTTCACCCTAAATGCTGTCTCTGGTCAATTTGAAGATAGTCTGAACCCATGTATGGAATGGGGATTCCAAGTGGAGGGCGCTGTCAGCATCTGAGGGACAGTGCTTAGCTGCCACATCTTCCTGTGGTGTTTGTAATCACAATACTAGGGAGCGATGGAGCTAAAGTGGGAAGATCAAGAGGTCAAGGTCAGCCTTGGCTACAAGTTGGAGGCCAACCTGGGCTGTAGGAGACTATCTCAAAAAAAAAAAGAAAGAAAGAAAAAAGAAAAAGGCTCTTCTTTATACTCAGTCAGTAGGTTAGGTGTGTAGGAGGTGTGCTTGTGCTAGCCAACAGAGGAGAGGCTGGGCAATCCTGGTAAACTTCCTGGAAGAGGGAAATGTGGAGCCCAGCTGGGAAGGCTGAAGGCTGAACAATGTTCAAAAGCGAGAGGGTCAGGAGGTGAGGTGGAAGAGAGGCCATTGTAAAACGAACAGGTCCTGCTGGAGTAACATGATTTCGAAAAAAGAAGGTAGGTGGTGCCAGGTCCGGGTAGTCTCCTGGGTCTGTAGAAGGCTCCCCTGTGTGGCTTCCTAGTTCTTTTTCATAGGGCATTGGACACCTAGAGGATGTCCCTGGGCCCTTGGCACCAGGTGTGGGAGCTTCGGTTGTTGTTTCCTGGGCTTGCAGCCACAGAAGTTGTTTGCCAGGCTTGGTGCCCAGGGACATACCCACTTGCTCCACATCTGGTAGAGCCACGTGTTTCTGCTCTGCCTTCTGGAGGTACCCAGTGGGTAGCCAGGGATAGGAACAAAGACAGTGGGACCTGTTCCTTGTTACAAGGAGCCTGAGACCCACATATAGTTGCAAGGAGAGGGGCACCCACTGATTGGATGAGGGGCCTGTAAGAGGGACGAAGACACAGCCTGGGATGACAGAGACTTGGGAGGGAAGCAGAGAGGCTGGGCCAGGTGTCCCCTCAGAGGTGTCAGGGTTCAGAGCTCTTTCTTTATCCCTCCTCACCTCTGAACACCCCTCCCTCTCTGAATCCATGTCCTGTCTCCATGAGGGTTTGGGTCTGGGAGATGAGGCAAGATCTCTAATCACGCTTTAATGGCCAGACTGGGAACTGGGCTCTGGGCTTGTCCTGACCCTCCGTCTCACTTCTTCCCCTGGTCCTGAGTCCAGGGAAGAGGCTCTCAGCTTGGGCAGCTGATGGGCATCCCTGTTGGAGTAAGGAACATGATACCGTAGAAACAGGAGGAGGGGTCCAGGCTAGGGATAGTGACCACAGAGGTACCCCTGTTCAGATCACTGGCCAGGCCATTTTTTCCCAGGGGCCTAGGGCCCAGGTTCATGTTAGATAGGGATGCCAGGGGGATAGGAAAGCCTTCATCGCCAGGGTTCTGCTCCTGTACCCCTATCCTTCACTTCCGGCTTGGGAAGAGCTCAGGGAACCTGCCCCTCACCTCTCCTGGCCCTTCTCCTTAAAAGCCTGGACAATTCCTTTGCTGTGGAGCAGGGGAGAGTTGGGATGGTACACTGAGACTCAGGGCCTGAACGTGTCCTAGATATCACAGTCAGAGCTAGTGGCTCTCAGGGCACCGCCATACTGAGGCCAGTGGCTCTCCATAGGCCCTTTGAAGTATTTCTTTCCTGTATCCTCTTCCACCCATCTGATACCTTGTCTCATCAGAGACCATGCAGGCTGCTTTCTTAAAATATTAATTAATTAATAATTAATCAATCAATTAAAGTTTGCTGTGTGTGTGCAGGAGCACTTATGGAGGTACCAAGGAACACATTTGTGGAGTTGCTTCTTCCCCTTTACCTTTCTGTGGGTCCAGCTCAAGTTGACAGGCTGGTCCAGCTCAAGTTGACAGGCTAGGACCACAAGCACCTTTGCCTGCTGAGTCGGCCATCTCCTGAGGCTTCTTGCTTAGGTCTTTTTTTTTTTTCCTCTGCCTCTCCCTCTGTACCAGGTTGAGCAGGGGAAGGAATGTGTAAGCCATACAGTTTGGGACTTCAGTGGCCTGTCCTGCCATGGCTTACTCTGCTAGCTTCCCTCCTGGAGGAAGGTACAGCCCTGAAGTTGGGTCCCTTGCAGGCTCTGGACCCTGCCTGATGCTCCGGATTCGACACTTGAGTGGATCCCATGGAATTCTGGGAAGGGATACAGCTGCACTGGACTAGTGTGAGGCTCCTTCACCCTTTGGGTCCAACCTCATTATCAAAATGCCCCAAAGCAGGTGCCACAAGCAACAGTCAGTCACAGAGAGTCCTTGTTGTCAGGAACTCAAGCCTCATTTGTCTAGAAAGGCCAGGCTGGAGGAGGAGGGCCCCGGCAGAGGAGAAAGCCAGGTGCTCTGGGTGGCCACTCAGGGCTGCCGTGTGTTGCAAGAATGTAATGTTACAATTCGGCTTCTACACAAAACCTCTGGTGATAGAGAACAGAGCATAGTGGTGTTATTGGGGCCCCCTGTGTCTTGTTCCACAACTTGCCCTGAGGTCATTGTGCCTGGCTATGGGCTCCTTCTGTGAAATCTTCTTTAAAAGGTCTGAGAGCTTCCCTCTCCTACTGCTTCACCCCTCCCCAGGTGCCACCCCCCACCCCCCATCTGAGACAGGTGTCTCTGTGTAGCTCTAGAACTCATTCTGTAGGCCAGGCTGGCCTTGAACTGAACTCACAGAGATCCACCCGCCTCTGCCTGGGCTGGAATTAAAGGTGTGTGAAGCCTCTTTTCAGAGACCCCAGCCGTGGGGCCTGAGCTCTCTTTGGAGCCTCTGCCGTGATGTTGCCCCTCTGTCTGAGCATGGCTTTAATAATTCTTCTGATACCCTCTTTAATCCCCAGTAATTCATCTCAGTGTCCTCTTGACCATGGGCCACACTCAGAATGTAGCAGCTGTGTAGTCCCAGAATCTAAGATCCTAAGTAGGATGTGGTTCCTAAGTGCTGGGATGGCAGTGACTGTCACCCTAACATCTTCAGCCGCTAGGCTGCCCACCCAGCTCACTGCCTACTCTGCCTTGAAGGTAGTAAGGTATGGGAAGTCAAGTCCAACACTGGACCCAGGTGAAGGCTGGCTGAATCCTCATAGGGGAGCGAGCAATGGAGTTGTCCCACGCTCCCCCCCCCCCCCCGCCTCCACGCCTCCTGAAAAGCCTGCAGGAAAGAGGAAGCTGGGGTGGGGGGGAAGTGTTGGTCAAGATGGCTAGTGGGGTTGGCCATTTTAGGATATTAGGGTGCCCTGGGAGGTACATGGCATTGTTAGTGGTGGTTGGAGAGAGACAAAGAATGAGGAAGAAGTCTGGTTTGGCTGCATTCCCCTCCTCCACCAGCCTGGCTCAGACCCCAGGGCTCTTGCGTAGCTTTAAGAGAGTAGTTGCCTCTTGGCCCTCTCCAGGCCTAAGCCCTCTGCCTCAGGCTGGAAGCCACTTTCAGCCTTTGTCAGGCGGAACCTTGGGGAGGCCTTAGCAGCCCTCTCTGAGGACCGATTAACAGCAAACAGCTGGAGGCAAACATCTGCTCTTACCCTAGGGAAGGCTAGGCCTTGTTCCACAAGTTAGCAGATATCTGTCCCTGCTGAGGAGCCAGCCCTGCCTTAGAAGGCCTCCTCAGAGCCTGTACAGAGAGGAGACAAACACTTGTGAGGCAAATCTGCAGTCAAGCGGCTATATCCACGTGTTGCTGAGGGCAAAGACTGTGACACACGCAGGTGCAGGCTCCCAAAGCCCCACAGAGGTCACAGTGAGCAGTGGCTGTCGTTTAGCTCTTGATCTGGCTCTTTGCTGAGTTTAAGGCACTACTGGGAGTCTGGGCATACTCCGTCTGCTACTTACAAAGGAGCTTGGAGTCTGTGTGGGAGTGGGAGTATCCAGGAGGCAGGGTAGAAAGCGTGACTCCCAGCATCTGTCAGCCACCCCAGGGCAGGCTCTGCCATGACTTCTGATGGCCAGGTCATCGTCACTGTGGGCATCAGGAAGCGCGGAACAGCCTATGAGGTAGGTCCAATGGCCCTCTATTTTACAGGGAGAAAACTGGGGCTCAGGAAGGTAATATGGCTTGGTCATTGCCCAGCTATTAATACCCAAAACTTTCTTCCAGGCTCTCCACCAATCCCTTTGGTGGATACAGTTGCTGTCAGGTGATCCTCCATCCTCCTGATGAGGGTCCAGCTGGGCTGGAAGAGCAAACCCTCACCTGCCCGCCCTCTGACCTCCTCTTGTCTCATCCCAGAAGGATTAACTCAGGGCACTGCTCCTCTAGGCCAGCTTGCCCGGTCCAGGTGCAGGAGGCTGCCCAAGAAAGGTCAAAGGTCAAGTGGTGAGCCCAAGGTCCTCTTTACTCAACCCTGTCACATTACGGGGTTCTACCACCTCCACATGATGGGGTTCCACCACCTCCACCGGCAGAAGGAAATGCCTTATATGATATCTGGTGACTGGGAAGTGAATCAAGGACAGACTTCTATATTGTGTTATTTGCTCGCTGTAGGTCCCAGGGCAAACAGTCTACCTTCTCTGGGCCTCATTGTTGGTATCTAAAAAGTGAAACCCATCAGGCTTCTGGCTAACAACAGGATCAAGTTGGAAAGGATTGTCTGGACACTGGAGCAGTGCCTTGTCTCATTGTTCCTTGGGGAATCCAGAGGGGCTGTTTAAAAAGAGAGAGGCCTGGCAATATCGGCAAGTCTATAAAAAGGACATGCTTGATAGGGGAAGTGTCTAGATTTCGAAGGAAGGGTGGATGGCTGGATGGGCTTCTAGGCGCCAGGCCTCCATCCCCGCCCTCAACCCCAGGGAAGAGAACATTCCTCCCAGGTCTCCTTGTACCTCCAGGCGCCTGGGAGCCTGGCCTGCACGGGAGCCCAGCCCACCTGGGAGCGAATAGGCCTCCACCTCTCCTATGAGTCAGGGCTACTGGATGGACCAAGGGCTCCTGTGTATCCTGGTGAAGTGTGAAGCCCCTCAGGGGGCTGTCTCTGAGGTCCCATTGGAACATGTGAGAAGCAGGTGGCTCAGTGGAGTGGCTTTAAGGCTGAGGGGCAGAAGCCTGTGTGGGGGTGAGTTTGCGGGTTCGAGGCCATCATCCTGCTTACAGCTACACCACTAGCCAGCATTCCTACAGTCCAAGTCCCTGTGATGCAGCTACAGGCCTGTGTTGAGGGTCCTGACCAGGCACCTGGCAGAGAGTCACGTCATCCCCCACCCATATCTCCGCCTCCATCCTGAGGCCCCAGAGGCAGGCTTCCTATCTCTTGCCTCTGTAGCCATGGTCTGCACAGAGAGGCAAACCTTAGTAAGACACTGGTCCTCTGGTGTGATGACAAGAAGCTAGAAGTAACCCGGGTGATGGTGGCGCACGCTTTTAATCCCAGCACTTGGGAGGCAGAGGCAGGCGGATTTCTGAGTTTGAGGCCAGCCTGGTCTACAGAGTGAGTTCCAGGACAGCCAGTGCTATACAGAGAAACCCTGTCTCGAAAACAAAAAAACAAAACAAAACAAAAAACAAACAAACAAAAAAAAAAACAAAAACAAGAAGCTAGAAATAAGGGGGAAATGTCAGGCTTCTTGGGGGGAGGGAGGACCAGGTTTGAGATGCTGTCTTGGTGTGTAAGTGTTTCTCTACCCGCCCCAGCCGCTTGCCCATTTACATCTACTTCTGAGTAGGACCTCTGGAATCCTTCCCCAGTTGGCTGGAGCTATTTCATCACAAAATGGGCCCAAGAGACAAGCAGGGATGGTCTCCTAGTACCACCACCCAGCTACCTTGCTGTAGATGCAGACTTCCCTTGCTCAAAAGCCTTCATGACTCCCCATTGCCTACAGGAAAACACCCCTATTCCTTCAGCCGTCTTTCAGTGACCTCCGCTAGTGGGCCCCGAGCTAATACCTGATAATCTCAGTTCCTCTATCCCTCCTTCTCAACCAGCTGGCTTAAGCCCAACTATCACATCCTTTGTAGGCTGAGAAACGGTCTCATCACTGATGGAGGCTGTGGAGGCTCCTGCCGCTGCTGACGGTGAGGGGCGGCCGCCTTGATGACTGGGGCACGGGTTTTTTGTGTCTACAGCAGCCAGCAGCTGGAACATAGTAGTTGTAGGTTGTTCAATAAGTGGAAGCTAGAGGTTGATTGATCCAATGGTGATCCAGTCCCATCTTTTATCTGGGAGGACTTCCACCTTGTCACTGTTTGCTAAAGTCTCATCTCAGTGCCTCTCGACCCTGACCCCTTCCCTGGGGCCTCCATCTGTGAGGTTAAGCCACTGTGACAAAATGTCCCTGTCGCCCTTGAGCCCAGTGACCTTCCCGTTGCCCCACCAGCCTTTTGAGGCTGAAGTTGAGTGAGTTTTCCCTCACATTACTAGACTATTTTTCAGTCTTAGTATGACCTCAAGGCTTTAAAATTGGCAGGAGTGGTGGTAAATTCCTGTAATTCCAGCACTCAGGAGGCTGAGGCAGGAGGATTGTGACTATAGGCCAGTCTGCATTATAAATCAAGCTGACTCCAGTCCAGGATCACCCAATTAAATGGGTGTCCAGCACAGTTCAGGGAGAGATCCACAGTATCAACTTCTTAAGTGCCTGTAATCCTAGCACTTGGGAGACAGAGGCAGGCCCATGTCTGTGAGTTTGAGGCCTGCCAGAACCGCACAGTGAGACCCTGTGTCAAATGGAACAGCTGGCTGGCAAGTAAAATAATATCTACTGAAGCTTCCCACTATGTTGGAGTCTTTGGGTTGGTCTCAAAGAGGCCCTGAACTCTTGTTGTTCCTGATACAAACAGTATTTTATTTTATTTACTTTGAGATGGCTTCTAGGCCAGGCTGGTCTTGAACTTCCTATATAGCCAAGGATGACCTTCAACTTCTGTCTTCACTTTCTGAGTACTTGTAGTATAGGAATTCATAGCCATATGCATCTTATATTGTGCTGGAAACCCAACTCTAGGCTTCTTGTATGCTGGGTGAGCATCCTACCAACTGAGTTACATCCTCAGACCCCTGAACAACTTGAACAAAAGACAGCCACAGTTGTCTTCCACGTGGTCCTTCTGAACCTGACATTGATAGGAGCCCGCAGCCAGGGCTCTGCCATGCTTGTATGCCTTCTCAGAACAGAGAAGAGCTCCATAAGAACCGGAGAGTAGTCACCGCTGTACTAGACCCCTTCCCCCCAAGCTCCCTCTTTCCATGTCCCCTGCTCTGGCCTCAGCACAAGGACAGAGTTTGGCTCTCTTCCTCCAGTCTCCCTCCTGGGGACCCCTGGCCTCATCTCTGAGGTCTTGCCCCTGCTTCTTGGAGAGCAGGCTTTCAGCCCCCACAGGCTCACCTGCTTGGCTTCTGTCCCAGTGGACACAGAGATGTTATCCCTAGGGAAGTGGGCTTCAATGGGGGTATTGTTCCCTCCCCTTTCAGAGAAGGATCAGGGAGGGGACAAGGCAGAGACTGGGAATGTCCCAGGTACCACACAGGCCTGCTTTGTCCTCCTCCTCCTCCTCCTCTCCCTCTTTCCCTGCCCTCCTACCTGGCCAGCCCCCTCCCTTTCACCTACGTCTTCAGGCTTCCTCCAGTAGTTCCTCCACACCTTGGGGCAAAGCAGCTGCCGCAAGGGTGGGGCTCAGGGTGGCCCTGGGCAGTTGTGTGGGAGCAAGGTGTCCCCTCCATATGCCAGGACTCATAGGCGCTTGGGCTTCCCTTGGGTAGGCTCAGCCTTGTCTGCCCCTCTGGCCTGTGTGACACCCCTGACCCAGGTATACTCTGTCCTGGGAGAACTTGCCCTCAGGAAACACCCTGTTAGGGATCACCTTACTTACTTTGGGAACACTCTATCTTAGGAAGAGCACCTTGCCTGGAAAGCATAATGTCTGGGGAGATCTTGGCTGGGCAGTATCCTACTTGAGAGCACCCTGTCTGAGGAGACCCTGCCTAGGGGAGCATTCTCCCCTGAGACGTCCGTGGGCAATTCTCTTTATGCACTGTCCAAACTCAGCTCCATCCTAGCTTTCTTGGTCACCATCTCATGAAGAGCCTGCTAGGGGGTAGGATAGATTAAAGAGAAAGATCAGTTCCCACCATATGCAATGTCTGCACCTGTAACTCCCCCAGTTCTGGGAAGACTGGAGCAGGAGGAACCCTTGATCTTATGAGTTCAAGGTCTTCCTGGGTAATTTATCCAGACCCTGGACTCAAACAAAGTAATGAAAACATCACTTCCCATCAGCTGAGGCCAGAGCCAAAACTCCTGGAGCCAGGTGTGGGCTCAGCCAGCGGTGAGTCAGGTGACTCAGTAAGCCACTGTACCCTGGAGGTCTCACGGGTCTCCTGTGTAAAAGTGCAGCGTCAGGCCATCCTCTCCACGTTCTTCCGGGCTCTGACCTGATAGAACTGACTGTGTCATTTGCTTCTTGGAAGGGGAAACTGGGATGCAGATAGAAATAGAAAAGATTCCCCCACCCTGCTCTAACCTCCTGCCAGAGCTTTGTCCCCAGAGTGACAACCAAAGACGGCTAATGGAAGCTAGCCCTGCCACAGGTGACACTGATCTCCTGATTCAGATCCAGTTTCTGCCCTTGTGGCCCCCAGGCCCCTCACACCTGCTGGGTCTCTTTGTTCCTTAGGCTGGGAGCACTGGCTTCCTTTCATCCTCCTCCTGCTCCATTCATGCCTTAAGCCAGGGCACCGCCTCCTGCCTCCTGGCCGGGTACCACCTTGATGAGGCGGCTGCAGGCTGGCCAGGGCTCCGTTGCCCCCTTCTCTCATCTGGAAAGATCGCAGTGAAGGGAGATGGAGTATTCAGGAGGAAGGTACAGTTACTTGTTCCTACTCCTTAAGGCAATCGGTCAGTTTGGAGGATCTGGGTTTTTGCCAACAAAGGTAAAAATTTAAGGAAGGCATCTTGAAAAAGGGACATTTTGTCTTGTGGATTTGATTCATGCTTAAACCCAACTCGGGAGGAGCATGCTTAACTACCGGCCCAATAGTTAGAAGCACTTCCTGCTTGCTGGTCTTCAGAAGACCTGAGCTTGGTTCCCAGGAGCCATGTTAAACAGCCCACAACTGTCTGGCACTCCACTCTTCTGGCCTCTGCGGACACCTGCACACATGTGCAAATAGCCACTCCCAACACATAGCTAAAAATATGATAAATATTCTTTAAAAATAAACTCAATGGAGGGTGTCTAAGAAGATCTTGCCCTTCCTTTCAGGACCAGCCAGAGCTATAATCCATCCATCCATCCATCTATCCAGGGAATACATACTCATAGGGAAACTCTGTAGGGGGTCTACTGTAAGTATAGAAGGCACAGTGCTGGACCATCAAAATCAAGCTCTCCTTGCCTTTGCAGAGTTTGTGCTCTTGAGTAGAGGAGGCAAATCAAAAGCAATAGATAAGAGCCAGGTGTGATGGCACATGCCTTTAGTCCCAGCACTCGAGAGGTAGGCAGGTCTCTGTGAGTTTGAGGCCAGCCTGGTCTACAAATCAAGTTCCAGTACAGCCAGGGCTACATAGAAACCCTATCTTGAAAAAACAAACAAACAAACAAACAAACAAACAAAAACACCAAACTACCACCAACAAAACCAATAGACAGGGTACGCCTTGGTTATGACAACTGAGGCACAGAATTAAGGTGGGTAAAGGGATAGGAAGTGACTGAGACATGTGATAAGGAGCTCAGTCTACCTTCCCTGGAAGGTCACAGAAGCAGAGAGCCAGATGGAGAGCTGGGGGAAGATTTCTCAGGCACTGGAAAGTGCAAAGGCCCTGGGGTGGCAGAGGTGGGAAGGGTTTGCTGTGTTAAGGAACGTTGACGAGTCCACTGGGCTTGAGTGGAATGGGAGGAGAAAGGGTGTAGATGAGTCTGAACTCAGAGTTTACAGGATCTTGTAGACTGTGGTTATGACTTTCAGTTTTATTGTAAGTAAGGTGGGTAAGAAAAATAGGCAGGTCCCCCTCCTTTGGGAATCTGGAAGGCCTAACTCTCTACTATTGCTTACTGCCTCCCAGGCTTAGGAACATGGCAAGAGTTACATTTGGGGACTGTATAAATGTAGGTCCATCCATCATCCATCCATCCATCCATCTTATGAAAATATCCTACCCTACTCTGCTCAAGGCGGTAGACACTCACTAGCTGGGTGGGCTTGGGCAGGTGACTTAACTCCCTTAGCTGTGAAGTGGGGCTGGTTACCAAAGCTTCTTCCTTTGGACTCCTGTTCAAGTTAAACAAGGTCTTGCGTCTCTTCTAGGTGTTGGGCACATGGTAAGAGAGCTGCTTTGTGGACGCTGGGTAGACTCATGCTTAGGTGAGCCCCACCTAAGTCCTTCTATCCAGGGCAGAAAGTCTGACTGGTGCCCTACTTCTCTGGGAGCCCTTCTAGAAGGACACCCCTGAGCTGTGACCTCAGAGCTTCCCTGTGCTCTCCCAACTTTTTGCCTAACTGCTGTAGACCTGCTCTCAGTTCAGAATATGGTGACAGAGCCTGTAGACCTTTCTCTCTGGGCTTCTGTGTGCCTGTCATCTTGCTTCTATGTCAGCTGGGGCTCTACACTCAGTGCTCTGCAGAATGGCGGGCATCCGTTCTGAGCCGTGAGAACCGAGGTCACAAAGGCCCTGAGACAGACAAAACTTCTAGGGAGTGAAACCTGGAGAAGTCCCAGGCTTTGAAGCCCTGAGGACTTGGAGAGTAAGGTATATTGAGCAAGCCCTAGCTCTAGCCTGGCCTTGATGTAGATTGTTAAGTCACTTCCTGTACCTGCACCTCAGTTTCTGAATCCAAGAAAGGGGGCAGAAACACATGGAGGGCTAAGCATTTATATAAAGCTCCTGCCTCCATGAGGAATGTGCTTCTCAGGCTGTGGCAGCCAGTGAGGAGATGGGATGGATACACATTGGCTCTCTGAGGCGTGTGCTCTGCTCCAGATGCAGAGATGGAGATAGGCAGAGCCCCCCAAACAGTATCCAGTGTAGGCATACTTTTATATGGAGTGAGATTCTGGAGTTTCTCTGGATTCAACGTGAAACAGAAAAGACTAAGAGGTCCAGACGCCCCCATGGTTGGTTCCCATTTCAAGAGTGGTTCTTAGCGTGTAGCATGTTCTTAGTGCTTACTCTGTGTGAGGCCCCTGGAGGAAACCAAAGACACACGGGGACATGCACAGGATGTCAAGTCAAGGGGTGCAACTTCGCTAGAAGAGTGCTTGCCTAGCCTGTGTGTGAGACCCTGGCTTCTACGTCTAAAATTGCCCATACCAAAAGTTGTTCCCTGTTATACAGTGGGGGCAAGCCTGCGGGAACACAGCCCTTCACAAGCCTTCAAAGGACATCTCTTCAATACTCCTTTCTACTCCCTTCAGAAAGTCAAATCAAAAGCTCACTTCAGTGAGCTTAAGGACCAGAGATCCTAGTGACTGCCCCAAAGTCACACAGCAGATAAACTGGAACTAGAAATGACAGCCACTTCCCTGGGGGCTCTTTCTTGTTTTTTATGAGATTAGCTTCTCTCCCTGCTCCTCCTCTTCTGCCTCCTCCTCCTCTCCCTCTCCTTTTTCTCCCTCCTCTTCACACTCATCTCCTTCCTCCCTCTCCTCTCTCTATCCTTCCTCTCCTCCTCTCTCTTCACTTACTGTCATCCTTTAAGGGAACATCTTGGTTCATCCTGGAAACCCCAGTCACTACCCACCATGTCCCCCATCATGGGGCCCTTCAATATGCAGCTACTGAAGCAGGTAGGCTGGCTTTGGACTGGTAGGTACAGAACGAGGGGTGGTCTAGCCTGTGAGGGGAGAGATGGGGCATCTTATGAAGGATACCCCCCCACACACACACACAGGGCTCCTCTACACACCCCCTTCACCGGCTTTTTGATGCTGCCTAGGATAAGCCAGACCTCAGCCCACGCGAAACTCTTCACACACACCTCCAGCTCCAGGCGGTCCCCTCGACCTTGTCAGGAGCTGGCCCTGTGCCTAGGTCCCAGCCCAGGGTGCTGGGTGGCAGCAAGGGGCGGGAGGCTCCGCGTGCTTCAGTATTTATTTATTTGTAGGTCCAGCTTACACATTCCAGGCTCTGATTACCCCTGGGGGCCGGGAGGAGGGACACACTGCTGCTGCCTGGGCCTTTGATGTTGGAGAGAAGAGATGGTGAGATGCAGAGGAGTCCTTGCTTCTCTGGGGTGTGTGCTTGTTGGGGTGCCCTGGTGATGTCACCTCTACAAGACAAGGATGATAGGCCCATGGCCAGGCCCAGAGGAAATAGAAGAAGTCAGAAAGCGAGAAAAGAGGAGACAGCCCTTTCTTGGGAGAGATGTTTGGCTCACAGCCCAGCTACCCCTGCTAGCATTGTAGCCATGGCCTGGTTTCGAAAACATGTACATGCTCCAAGAGTAAAGGGAGAAGTCGTCCAAGTCTTGTGACAAAGGACCAGCCTCCACCCCACAGAGAGGCCCAGAGAGGGAAACGCAACACACATACACACATGCACACACACACACTGAGGTCAGTGTTAAAGAGTCAGGGATACTGCGGGAGAGCCACTCATAATCACCAAGGCTGTCAGTAAACCTTGTCTCTCTAGGGGATGCCAGGAGTGATGAGGAGGGCTTGCCCATGTGTTGGGGGAATGAATGAATGAGTGAGTGAGTAAGTGAATGAATGAACAAGTAAATCATGAATAAGTGAATGGAAATGTTGACACAGATGAGAGACAAGAAGATGGTGTGAAAATAACCCTCACCATAGGGGTGGATGGATTAAAAAAAAAAGACACAGAAAACGATAACCAGGTATGTACTGGGATGAGAAGCATGAGAAAAAGGAAGGAGGAAAAGGAGGAGGAGGAGGAAGAAGAGGAGGAGATAGAGGGAGAGGAGGAGGAAGCCAGCTGTGGCCACCAGGAGCCGACCATTCTTTTTATTTCTAGCTGGGTATGATTTCAAAAGCTGCAGGTGTGAAATAGTACAGACTGGCCTCATTTCTCTACCTAGATGATCTGTGATTTGATATCCATATTTATCTAGTCTTGTTTACTTTTCATTGTTATTGTTTGGGCATAGAGTCTCACTGAGCTCAGGCTGGCCTTGAACTCCTGATTCCCTTGCCTCTACCTCCCAAGTGCTAGGATTAGAGATGTGCACCACAACATCTCTCTCACTCTTATTTTACTATTGGTGTGTGTGTGTGTGTGTGTGTGTGTGTGTGTGTGTGTGCATGTGTGGTACTAGGGATAGAGCTTTTGAAATCATACCCAGATAGAAATAAAAAGAATGGTCGGCTCCTGGTGGCCACAGCTGGCTTTCTCCTCCTCCTCCTCTCCCTCTATCTCCTCCTCTTCTTCTTCCTCCTCCTCCTTTTCCTCCTCCTCCTCCTCTTCTTCCTCTTCCTCCTTTTCCTCCTCCTCTTCTTTCTCCTCCTCATTTTCCTCCTCCTCCTCTTCTTCCTCCTCCTCCTCCTTTTCCTCCTCCTCCTCTTCCTCCTCTTTCTCATGCATCTCATCCCAGTACATACCTGGTTATCGTTTTCTGTGTCTTTTTTTTTAATCCATCCCTCTCCTGAACAGTTCAAGGATCACCCCTCAACATTTCTGTGTATATGTCCCAGGAACAGGGCTGTTCTCTTCCCTATCAGTCTCACCTTTTCAATTTGATCACAGAATTTCATTTTTAAAAAAATCTATTCTCCACAACCATATCTAGTTTTTATTAGTTTTTAGCCTACTGTGGTCTTTTGGTTGATTGGTTTTTTAAGAGTAAATTTTATTATGTATGGGGTGTGTGTTCTGCAGGTAGGTATGTACACATGAATGGCGGAGCCCTTGGAGATCAGAGGCAATAGTTCCCCTGGAGCTGGAGTTACTGCAGTTGCAAGTCACTTGACTTTGGTGCTGGGAACCGAACTGTGGTCCTCTACCAGAGCAGCTCTTAACCTACAAGCCATTTCTCCAGCCTCGGGTTGGTTTCTTTTTTAAATAAAGTGTCCCTTGTATGGCCCTGACTGGCCTGGAACTCTCTATGAAGATGTACCTCCAACTCACTGTGACTCTCCTGCTTCTGCTTCTGAGGAGGGAAATTCCACACATGTGCTACTATGTCTGGCCTATGGACTTTAATGGTGTGTGTGTGTGTGTGTGTGTGTGTAATGTGTGGATGCTTGCATGCCACATGTGTAGAAGGTACAGATCAACTTGGTGGAGTTGATTTCCAGGACTGAACTCAAGTTGTAAAGTTTGCACTGTAGGATGGCAAGCATCTCAGAGCCCCTAATAGAGTCTTGTCTTTTACAAGATTTACCCCTGAGATAGGGACACAGGGACATGAAGTGTAGACACTTGATAGGGTAGAGAGTGCCACGCAGAGAGAAATAGTCCCAAGTCCCTAACAGGCTAGAGTGTTTAAAACTTGACAAGGCAAGGGCTCAGCTTAGCCCTGGATCCCTTAACTCACCAATATAAGGGCTCTCCTCTCCCTCCTGCAGCCCCATTCTGAAAGTGCTCTAAGTCTGCATGCCCAGCTCCTGACAGCTTTCTACAAAGCTGACAGAAGTGTGTGTCAAGTTGCCCAGACCAGGGCCTGCTGTGTCCCAAGTACTTGCATACTGGGGGATGGAAGCAGGGACGACAGGAAGAATCCATGTCACTTGTTCCAGATGCTGCAGCTGGTGAGCCCTAGGCTTAATGGGGCCAGTGGGAAAGTGGTCACCCAGTCCCAGCCTCTGCAAAACATGACAGGCAGAGGTTCTCCCCATAGCTCCCCTGGGCCACTGAAACCCTCCCTCTGAGGCTGCTTCTGAAGAGTTCTGGTCCCTTCTCCACACTCACA
The DNA here is from genome assembly GCF_004785775.1 of Grammomys surdaster. NCBI lineage: Eukaryota > Metazoa > Chordata > Mammalia > Rodentia > Muridae > Grammomys > Grammomys surdaster. Next base: position 4,505,749 of record NW_021620860.1, read on the forward strand.
TTCTGCTTAGAGAGGGGGCCCAGTAGGCCTGTTCGTGATCCTCATCCACACATCAAGTAGTGCCCGGAACCCAGTGGATTCCAAACCGCCTTCAATGATTTCATCTACCTTCCATTATTGCGTGTAATGAATGGCCAAATCCAATGGCGCCCAAGCATGCAGATGGATCTGGAAAACAGAAGGTGCACAATGGGAGTGAGAGGGCACGCTCCTGATTCCTGCTCAAGGCCGGGTGGGTAGAGGGCAAGGGGCTTGATACTGAGAAAGAAGGACCTCTCCCTATGTCTGGTGTATCATGGATGGTTCCTCCGGTCCACCTGTGTAGAGACAGAGGGATGTCAGAGAGACAGCTTGCTGACCCTCACAGGCCCTGTTAGGCCTCCCAAGCTCATCCAAGCCTCTACCCATCAGGCGTGGGTGGCTGAACTGTGGATGGTTGGCTCAAGCCTACATCTCTGTCTTTGCCAACCCGGCCAAAGGTACCCCATACAGATGCTTGGTCTGGGATAGTGTCCAGACCTTGGTCCCCAAGGTCCTCCCACCCCTTGCTGGACAGTGGCCTCTCCCAGTGACTCAGTCCTGACGTAGTGGGGCAAGCGGAAAGGCCATGGGCGGAGGAGGTGGCGGCTCCCTCCCTCCTGTCCTCACTTCCCTGGTCTCAGTCCCCATAAACTCCTCTCTTGACATGCCTGTCCTCTCCCATGAGCCTCTGGGCTGGCAGTTATTGCCTTTGTCGGTGGTAATGTGCCTTATGTGGCTTAGCTGTGGGTCAGTGGACAGAAGTGAAGCTTCTTGCATAAGAACCAAGGTTCTGTATCTTGTCTCCACAAGAACACATGTTGATGAAGACCTGGGGGCTAGCGTCTTCCTCAGGCCTTTTGCAGGCTCCTCAGTTCAACTCCACAGCTGTCTGTGCCTCAGATTCTGGATCCTCTGGCCTGCCCCCTGCCCTTCAGAGCCCCCATAAGTGTGTGACCCCAGCTCTTGATCTCCAAATTGGAAAGGATCCCTGGTTCTCCCACCTTCTCCCTGTAGGCCAAGCACCCCGAGCCTCCAGCTCTGTCCTGCCCACACCCTGCCCAGTGGCCCCCTCCTCCACCCACTTCAAAGCCCAGAGCTGGCAGCTGCTAATTACATGCCCCCCACCCCCCTCGCTCGTTAAGTGTCATTAACCCCAGTTTACAAATGAGGAAACTGAGCTGGAGAGGTAAAGGACGTCACCCCCTCATCCCCACCCTGGCTCCTAAGCCAGGGCTGGCACAAGGTTAGGGGGACCCTGCCAAGACTCCCCTTCCTAGGAGGATTGGGGGGGGGGGCTCAGTGTCCTTTCTCAGCTCCCACTTCCTGCCTCTTCCAACTCTCCTCCTTCTCTTGTCTCTCCTGGTAGAGTGTAGAGCCCCTGGCTTTGTAGGGTAGCATAGAGCTTCTCAGAAATCACACACAGCAAAATGCAAATCAGACCCCCAATTACTCTAGAGTCAGGGCTGTGGCATGAGAGTAATAAGACTTGAGAGTGCAGGGACCCCCGCCCTCCTGTGCATCTGCTCCCCAGAGGCCCTCGATGGGAAGGTGTTGGTGATGCGTGTCCTCAGTGGGGCTGGGGGAGGTGGGGTGGGAGCAGTGCTGACTCTGATGAGACTCAGGAGGGCTCTGAGCTGATGCTGTCAGCTGGCCGGCCCTGCCCTGGGGACTAGAGAAGCCCTGAGTGTCAGTCCTCCGTGGGAAGGCGTCCCTCTGTGGCTGGGAGTGGAGCCAGCTGCTTGACCCTGCTTGACTCAGCTGACTGGGGCTTGGAGGTCCGTGAGAGCTCTAGAATGTCCCCCAAACAAAGAGGAACAATGGTCTTTTACAGACAGAGAAACTGAGGGAGGGGTGTGATTTGTTCAGCAGGGATTGTACAGTGCAGAGGGAAAGGCTGACTTTGGAGCACTCTGGCAATGCAACTAGGGAAAAAAACAACCATACCAAACAAAACAAAACAGAATACTGAAGAGTAGGGAGAGAGGGCAGATGCTAAGTTTGCAGCTCTGTGGAGAAAATGCATCGGCATGTAACCTTTCAAGGTGCTGGCCTCTCTTCCCTCCCTTCTCTTCCCTCCCCTTCTTCCCACTCCCCTCCTCTTCTTTTGACTGGGTTTCAGGTAGCCCAGGCTTCCAAACTCACCAAGTACTTGAAGGTGACCTTGAGTTTCTTACCTCTATTTTCCAAGTGCTTCGATTATCAGCATGCATGGCCTTGTCTGGTTTATGTGGTACTGGGATTGAAACCCAGGGCTTCGTACCTGCCAGGCAAAACCACCCTGCTACCTGAGCTACGTGCTCAGCCCTTCTCATGATAAAGGACTGGTCATATGGACAGGTCCATGACAAAGGGGACATATTAACCTGACCATTGTTTTTTGTTTTGTTTTGCTCTTGTGAGTCCATGAATGCATGAGTGTGTGTGTGTGTGTGGGGGGGGTGCAGCTGTAGCCTGGGGGATAGAAGACAGACTTGAAGAACTTTGGACCTCCATGAGGGAGGGCTGTGATCTCAGTAGCCAGTTGGTACACCTAAAGGCATTCTGCCCCTGTGCAATCTCCACTCCAGGATGGAGGAATGTCTCTGGCAAGCACCCCTGAGGGTTCCCCCTCCACACTGTCCTCAGCATGGAATGAAAGGCCTGTGGACTTCATCTGTCATCATAGGAAGATCCCGCATCCGGGAAAGCTGGCAGTGACATCACTTGCAGCTTTGGACCAGGTGTGCAGCCTGCCTGTGATTGTTGTGCCCTGCTCCCTGCAGCTGTAAAGGCCTCACTGAGATCTGGGGTAGGGGAGGGCTTTGGGAAGGTACAGAGAGGTAGAAAGCCAGAACCTCAGTCTTCCTCCCACCTACTGATACCTCTGTCCCATGCTGGCTCCTTAGCAGGCTTTTTTAAAGGACAAGATCAGTCTCTTTGAAGTCCATGTGTGACTCCTTATAAGGGGCCAGAGGAGGCCGAAGTATCTTGGAAAGGACCCTGCAGAAGGTCAGGTGTATGATATCAGCAACTAGCAGGAAGATGCTCAGTGGGTATCTCTACCCATTTTTGAAGCCTCTCTCTCCTCCGGTGGTTTCCACAGTATGAAGGTGCCCTACTTTATAGAGTATGTAGTAAGCAGACCTCCTGTGGGTCAACCCAGAGTAGATTACCGTGAGGACTTTTCGCTGCTGATAGGCCTGGTTTTAAGGTCTGTGTCCCTTCCCAAAGAGGAAATCTTCACAGAGCCCCTACTGCTAACAGGAATCTCTCTTTCCTCCATACCTTTAGGAGTGAGCTTGGGACCTGGTTGCTGTACCTTGTTTTACTGTGTCTGAGCTCCTAACCCCCTCTCCATGGAGCTTTAGACAGAGACTCATCTCCGTGGGAACAAGAGGATAGAGGTGAAGGCCCAAGCTTTGCATAGTTCCAGCTTTCTTAGCTTCCCCTACTCCAGGGAACTGTAGAATGTTCCTCCCCCCACCCCCCAAAGCAGGTGCAGTTTGGACAGGGCTCACAAGACAGCCATTGTTCCCATCAAAAGGTCTGTGCTACTGGTTCAAGGTGAGGTGCTTCCCCTTCCTGAGCCTCAGTGACCCCAGGGTCCAAAGAACCTTCTGGACTGAACAGTATAACAAATGTTCAGAAGGGAATTTAGTCCCTGGGAGAGCCTTGCACCTCTGCGGTGCATTGATGCCCACCTGTGTCAGCCTGTACAAACCATGTCTTAGCCTCTGCCGCTTTAACCTCTGGTCTCATCTCTTTGCTAGTGCAATGACTAGAGACCCTGGTTTGTCTTTGCAGTCCTCTCACCTGGCACAGTGCTGGATCCATCACATAGCACATGCCCTGTGAGAGCTCACTGGGATGGAGTGACCAAGAAGAGTTGAGACGGATGCTGGCACAAAGGAGTGTGCATGGGGACAGGCTCACTGGGAAGTAGGAGGGACAAAGGTAGAAGGAGCTGAGTCCAACTGAAAGGTAAGAGGGGGTTCCAGAGAGGGTGACTGTGGCCAAGGTCACATGAAGGTTAGTGGCAGAGCTCTGTCCTGAACCCCTGACTCATCTGCCTTTGAGATGGCAGGCTAGCAGGAAAGGTTTAAAAGCAAAGAGGAATGAAGGGTTGAAGCCTGATCCTGGGAAGTTTGGGTTGATGGAGGAAGTCTCCGAGTCCATTCTGGACTGAGAGAGACTATCCTGGGACAGAGGTAAGAGATGCAACCCCAGAGCCCCTGAGTGGCTCCAACCGAGTGACCCAGGAAGAAAACCAAAATCACAGATCTCTCAGAGCCAGGCTCCCTGAGGAGCTGAGGTTCTAGGTCACTATTCCTGATGATCTCTGTCTCCTCTGCAGCCATGGGTCTGGCATCAGGTCCCTATGACCCCTCCAGGGGACTAAAGAATTACCCGTAACATGCCCAAGGGCAGAGGGGAGGTCTTGGAAGCTTGAGTGGAAAATAGGAGACTGGGGCTTAGGAAGAGAAGGTAGTCTGGTACCTACTTTAGTCAGATCTCATTTCCCAAACTATGCCCACCCATCTCTACCCAGTGCCAGCTTCCAGCCGGTGCTGGACAGCAGGGGGCCTTGGGTGTTGCTTGGGGCTAAGAAGCTAGCTGGCAGCCTGGGGGAGACACAGAGGAGAGACAGTGAGAAGCCAGGAAACCTTAGTCCTGAGGTCAGAGGGTCTGAGGGAGGTCATGGAGGATGGTCATTCCTCACCGAGCAAAAGGAAGGGTGGCAGAGGTGCAGGGTCCAGATTCAGACCTGGGGCCAGAGCTGGAGCTGGATACATCCAGCCCCCAACTCCCCTGCTCATCCCTGGATCTGCTCTTGGCTAGCCTGGCTCCCAGCTCTTCCCAAGCCAGCAGTCTCAGCAAGAGCCTGCAGAGCAGGGTGCTACGCTGCTGTGAGGTTCGCAGGAGCCTTGGAGGGGGTTGGTGGGAGACTGCCAGGCGCCGCTTAATAGGATTTTAATTATACAGCTCCAGTAAGAATTTTTTCCCCCCTGGGCTTGGGCCCTCACAGGCACCTCCATTTCTACCTCAGCATCTTCCCAGCCCAAGCGGCCCACTCTCCCAGGCCCCCCGCTGGCAGCCCTCACCCACGGAGGGGGGACTTTGGCCTATCTCCTACAGGCTCAGGGAGGGCCTGGCATCTGCCCCCCAGCAATCTTGGGCTCCTAGGGAGGGCCTTGCTTAGGGAACTGCTCCTGGGAGATCTACATCCGGGACTCCTCTTGGCCAGAACAGGGTGTGACAGCCACTTAGCAACCTGATGGCCTTGGTGCTCATTTTTCCAAGGTGATTCTGCCCCACGCCAGGCCCTCTTGCGATGATTGTCTCATGTGACGCTTGCAGCTCTTGGGAGGCAAGCGGACAGATGGGAGCGATAGGCTCCATTTTACGGATGAGGAAACTGAGGCCACAAGAGTGAGTGGCTTGCTCAAGGACACAATGAGTAAGGAGTCAGGACTGCCAACTGACTCCTCCAAGCTCCATCTCCTGCCATTCACCTGCACCGCCACTGTGGTCCATGTCCCCAGTCAGAAGGAACTGGGTCCATGTGCAGACCTTGCTTTAGAAAGCACACATTTCAGCCCAGCGTAGTGTCCCCAACCTTTAATCCTAGCAGTGGAGAGGTGGAGACAGGAGAATCAGGAGTTGATGGAGATCGTTTTAAGCTACTTACTGAACCAAGTTTGAGCAGGGGAGGGAGGAAGCAGAGAAGAGGAGAGAGGATGAGAGAAGAGAGAAGGAAAAGAGAAAACAAGACCCTCGTTCCCCGTCCTGTTTGGAACACGAAATGTCTTCTCCCTGTAGTCTGAGTCAGGTCCCTTTATTTATGCCATCGCAGCGCCTGAGCGTGACTGCCGTAGCTCAGTCACACCATGTCGCACAGGCTGGTGATCAGGAAAGCCTGTTATTAGCCTAGCATGTCCTTAACCCACCAGGACAGACCTTCCTGGTGCCCAGTGGCCAGGCTGTACCTGTCTAGTGACCTGCTTGAAAGCCGTTGGCCTCTTGGCATCCTCACCAGGCAATGTCAACAGTCTTCAACATGGCAATGTGACCAACTTTCTCAGCAGGAACACTTTGTGTAAGACATGCTTTTTGTGTGTGTGCTTTCTAGTTTTTTTTTTTAATTTACACTATTGTTTTAGACATACATAAAAGTTTCAAACAGAGAATTTTCATATGCCCACCACCATCTCTCCTGTTTTTGCATACTGTATCAGCCTGTATCATTTGTCTCAGCTAAGAAGCAAACTTTGGCACACTATTAACTAACCTCAACACTTCATTTGAATTGTACCATTATTACACTTTTAAATGCCATAAGAAATACATGAATACATCTTTTTTTTTTTAACTTCTATTTTATTTTATGTGTGTGGGTGGTTTGCTTGTGTGTATGTTAGTACGCCACTTCTGTGTCATCAGATTCCCCGGACTGGAAGTATAGATGGCTGTCAGCTGCCATGTGGGTGCTGGGAACTTAACCTGTGTCCCCTGGAAGAGTAGTCAGCACTCCTAACTGTTGAGCTATCTCTCCGGCCCCTATGGATACATTGTATATGAGGTTCAACAGTAAAGAAAAATATGTAAGACAGTATGGATCTCTCTTCATCCCCTTCTGCCAAGTCTCTCCTGCCCTGGGATAATTCTTCTGTCTTGGGCTACTAGATCGGGGGTCTCTGGTTGTAGCAGCCAGTACCTTGTGCCAACCTTCATCTGCAGCAGGAGGATATCATTCTTGCCTTCACTTGGTGGTACCCATCCAGCCGATCCTACACTCAGTTCACACCATGCTTACTCATGCGTACCCCTCTCCCCTAGGAGCCACCCCTCCCAGCTGTCCATGTTTCTGTCCCATGCTGGATGTTGACAGGGATACTCCTACTTGTCCCACAGCTTTGAGAACAGAAAAGGTACTTGATACTGGGGCTGAGTGAGGAAGAGGCTAAGGTTTCAGGAAAGCCAGCCGTTTCTGAGACTGGGACCCCTGACACAGTGTCAGAGCAAGCAGCAGGGTACAGAAGACGCAGCGTCTGCTGCTGGGAGCTACAGTCTGTGTGACAGATGCTCACCCAGCTCAGCCTGGACCCTGATGGACTTTGGCCAGACCCAATCAGGTATGTGTGGAGTATGCGCACGTGTGTGGGTGCGTGCGTGCGTGCTGTGTCTCTGGACGGAGGTTCCGCCCATCTCTGCTGGATGAAGTTTTGTGCTTTTTTAGCTGTAGCAGAGGCCTGCCCAAATAGTCCTAGCCTCATCCCCAGCGACAGGAGGAGGCTTTAGCTCTTCCTGCCTCACCCATCAAGCCTTCCTCCGAGAGCTGAGCCGTAGAGGGCAATTGTGAGCTGCCTTTGAAGTCTTCCCCCTCACCACCGTATGGTATACTTCCTTGCCATACCCCTGTTACCGAGGGCTTCTCTTGGACCTCTCTATCACAAGTATGTCATTCCATACTTTCCCCAAGGCCCCGGGAATTAGACCAAGGCCAGGAGAGGGCATTGCCTTGGTGATAATCCATCCACCCAAGGAGGTGGTCATCTTGATTTATCACCGGCTGCTCATGCTCATCTTGTCCTAGGCCTGCCTCTGCCGATCCCAGGCAAAGGAGGAAGGGTGGCTGAAGATGATGCCTGCTATCCCTGGTTGTGTCTGTCCTTCTACCTATCAAATCTTCTTCTTGGGAGGGAAGCTCAGGAGCAAAGGACAACGAGAGTGGGTCTCAAGCTGTGGGTATAAGTGGCGCTGTGAAGGACCCCAGTCTCCAGCTGCTGTGGGGCCTAAGCTCAGGAGAAGTTGTGGAGCTGGCTGGTGGGGGATGGGGTACAGCATCGTGGCCGACTGCCGTGGCACAAGATGAAAGGCCAAGAGTGGGGTTGTTGGCAGACGGACAGGCGAGCCTAGTGGAGGCGTGGGGTGGGGGAGGGGGAGATAACCATCTGCAAGGGCTGCCAGGTGTAGACATGGCGTTTGGAGGACGCCCGGGTGGAGTTTTAGCCCTTGGGATCAGGGCAAAGAGCTTGAACTTGGAAGCGCTCTCTGTGAGGTCATCTTGTCCAGCCTGAAGAGCCTTGAGGCACTGGGCCACAAACCAAGCAGGCCCTTTCTGGGGATGGCTTCTGAGGCTGGGTGCCCCTTTCTGGCACCAGCCCGTCTCCACTTATACCCATTCTCTAGTAGTGCTTCCTGAGGTCTAACTCAGAGGTAAGCTGCTGCATTTAAAGGTGCATCTCTCCATGAGGGCTTGTGTCTTGTTAGTACCTCTCTCAGAGTGCTTAACCTGAGAAATGGGTCCGACTCCGGTACCTCTTTGATACTGAGTTTTTCTGATTTTATTGGTATTCTTGGCTGGCAGTCCACCTTAGTCCCAACCTTGGAGGGAAGATTCCAGACTCTCATAACCTCTCCATATCCTCCCCTTCTTCACTAGTCCAGGCCTTTATGTTTACTCACCTAGAAATGACTTCCTCAGTCTCCTGTGCGACTGTCCCTCTCTGTATCTCTGCTTAGAACCCTTCAGTGCAGCACTGCCCTCTGAGCCCTAGCCCTGTCAAGCGTGAGCACACAGAACCAGCCTCCGTCAAAGAGCCCCCAGCAGTCAGACTGACCAGTCCCTGGGATGCTGTGTACCACACAACTCTTAGCTCTAAACATCTGCCCTTGGAACTAACACAGAGCGAGCCTCTATCGAGGGCTTCTTACTCTTTAAGTTTGTAATATGTAAAAAGAAATCCTGCCTCCACACCAGAGTGAATGTGGAATTTATACAAGTGCTGGGGTGGGATAGAAGGAAATTATGGGCTGGGTGTGTGGGTCGCTGCCTGTCTCTCCTGTGAGAAGCTTTGCGTTCCATATACAGTGCAAGAAAGAAATGACGTGTGTGCCAAGCTTTTCCTACAACAGGAGCACAGCAGGCATTTTTGGTTTTGGTTTTTTAGGGTTTTTTTAGACAAGATCACAGGAATCTAGGGTAGGCCTTAAATTGCCCATGTAACTGAGGATAACCAAGAACTTCTGACCATTCTGTCTTTAGGTCCTAAGAACTGGGATCACAGGTGTGTGCCACCACACCCAGTTTTATATGGTGCCATGGCCTTGTGGATGCTAGGCAAATGTAAGCTATATTCCCAGATGCTGGGTTGTTGTTGTTGTTGTTTTATTTAAAAATAACACAACTTATTCTCCCATAACTGACTTCTCCAGTATAGGGTTGGGGGTGGAGTTCAGGGGTAATGTGTATGCTTGGTATGTACAAAGCCCTAGGCTCACTTTCTGGTGCTTAAAAAAAAAAAGTAGAAGGAAAATGCTTGTCCAGCATCTTTAAGACTTCTGGGTTCATTAATCTTAGCACTCAGGAGGCAGAGGCAGTTAGATTTCTGAATTCAAGGCCAGCCTGATGCACAAAATGTTCCAGAACAGCCAGGGCTACACAGAGAAACTCCGTCTTGAAAAACCACTAAAAAATGGGTAAAGCCATAATTCTTATATAGCTAAATATTTATGTGATTAAATATTCTGATTTAGCTCTTCCTGTACATGAGAATTCAGAAGGCTCCATCCATGAAGCAAAACTCTTACAAAGCCATTGAATCTGTTGGTGCCGTGACCTTGAACTTTCTGCCCTTCAAAACATTGAGAATGTTTGGCCTTTACAAATTTTAAAGAGTTCTAAATCAATATAAACCATAACTAATAAACATAAAGTTAATTTGACTAAATATAAAAATATTTAATCAAATCTAAAATTGTAATTATAATCATGTAAATCTAATTATACAGGAGATATTTTTATAAAACATAATGCTTTAAGCTGGGCATGGTAGCACATGCCTGAAATGCTGTGATTGGGAGGGCAGACCTTTGTGAGTTCAAGATCAAGTTGGTCTGCAGAACAACTTTCAGGTCTGCCAGAGCTTCACAGTGGGACTCTGTCTCAAAAAACAAGCAAATAAGGCCAGAGAGATGGCTCAGTGGGTAAAGATGCTGCTTCCCAGCCTGATGATCTGTGTTAGATCCCTGGGACCCACATGGTGAAAGGAAAAACAACTTCTCCTTCTCCTTCTCCTTCTCCTTCTCCTTCTCCTTCTCCTTCTCCTTCTCCTTCTCCTTCTCCTTCTCCTTCTCCTCTTCCTCCTCCTCCTCCTTTTCCTCCTCTTCCTCCGTCTCCTCTTTCAACTCCTTCTCTTCCTCCTCCTCCTTTTCTTCCTCTTCCTCCTTCTCTTCCTCCTTCTCTTCCTCTTCTCCCTCCTCCTCTTCCTCCTCTTCCTCCTTTTTCTTCCTCCTCCTCCTCTTCCTTCTCTTCCTCTTTCTCCTCTTCCTTTTCCTCCTCCTCTTCCTACTCTTCTTCCTCCTCCTCTTCTTTTGATGGTTGAAAAAGTCAGTGGACTCTTTATTGCTTCTGGGGTGTGGGGCTCAGGAGCTCTTGGTCTTCTGATGTGGTGAGTCTGTTTCTTCTTCACTACCACAGGCTTCTGGCTTCGAAGGATGGCACTGGCCCTGCTGATGGCTGCCATGCGCAAATCAGAGTGGTACTTGTTCTTCTGGTTCATGTACCTGATGCTGTTGAGGGTAGCTGAGCATTCTTTTTGATGGTGGTCCTCATGTAAGAAGTGACAGGTTTTCGTTGACCAGATCTGCATTTCATAACCACCACGACCCCTCTGCCATCAGCCACAGACTCCACTCCCATGGTCTTGCCGGTAAATTAGCCCATTGTAGCGGAAGGAGTTGCGGGCCTTCAGATTATTGGGCTTGGTGCTGTACATCTACTTATTCCTCTTGATCAAGAAACTGGAACGGTTCCGAACGGCCATCCATTGCAGATGCATGGACATGGCGGCGACTCCTCTCTCTACGGTGACTGGAGACTCAAATAGGAAAACTCCACTTCCGACCTCCTCTCTTATGCTATGGTGCACACATGTACTAACCCACACATAATAAAATGAAAAAAATTGATAACAATAATAATAAATGTAAAAAATTTAACTTACTAAAGGAAAAGCTTGTAATTTTGGTGTTTAGCTTCCATCAAATTGACATCGTAAAGATTCCTGTTAACTTTCACCTCTGCCCTTTATATCACACAGACCAAGAGCTCGGCGCATCGTTCAGTACAGTAAACCACTTCCTACCTGCAGTGTCTGTGGGGACTCTGGGACTCAGAGAAACAAAACCATGCGGGTTTAACACTACCAGCAATTTTATTTTGCAAATGCTGAAATGGAACCCAGCTCTCTTTTTGTTTTTGTTTATTGAGACAGGGTTTCTCTGTGTAGCCCTGGCTGTCCTGGAACTCATTCTGTAGACCAGGCTGGCCTCAGACTCAGAGATCCGCCTGCCTCTCTATCCTGAGAGCTGAGATTAAAGGTGTGTGAAACCATCCCCAGTTTGTTTGACAGAACTAAAAAAATTTTGTTGTTATGAAGGTGGGTAGGAAAATTTTTGTCTCATTTATTGATTTCTGAGTCCCACACACAGAAATATTACTCTTTACATTCATTTTGTCTGTGTGTATGTGTGTGTGTTTATATGTGTGTATGTATGTGCTACAGTACACTATGTGAAGTTCAGAGGACTACTTATGGAAGCTGGTTCTCTTTTCCTGATACATGGATTCCTGAAATCAGACCCCGGTCGTTTGGCTTGGTGGTAAACGACCTTTACCTGCTAAACTAACTTATTGACCCTATTCTGTCTTTATACATTTTTAATTTGTTTCTTGCTTTTTGAGATAAGATTTCACCTTGTAGTCACTGCTGGCTTGAATCTTGCTATGTAGACCAGGCTGGCCTCAGACTCAGAAATCCACCTGACTCTGCCTTGATAGTTCGGGGGCTAAAGGTGTGGGTCACCATGTCCAACATTTTTCTTGTGTTTTCTATTTTAAATCTATTTTATTTATTTTTTGAGACAGTATTTTACCCATCCCAGGCAGTTCTCAAACTTATTATGTGGCTGAGTATGACAATGAACTTCTGATTTTCCTGCCTCAACACCTCAAATGCTGGGATTGCACGCAGATCCCAATATAACCAACATCAGTACATAACTTCATTTAACCATTCATTCATTCACTCATTCATTGTTATGATAGGGTTTTGCCATGTAGCCCCAGGTGACTGCAAACTCATGATCTTCCTACCTCTGCTCTCAAGTCCTGGAATCACAGGCATGTGCCACCACAGTGAGCTTATTTAGCAATTGATTATCTCAGTGTGTGGTCTTCCCATTGTACCTTTGTTTGAGCCACACATACTTTGGATGTGGGCTGCCATATTGCTCTCCCTTGCTGGCTGGGCCCCTTGGCATGATCCTAAAAGATCTTTCCCATCCGGCTTCTCCCTGGATCCTCTTCATCCCACCCTAGACCAGGAGGCCTCTCAGGATATACAGACATCTTGCTTTGTCTCCTCAGCCTGACACTCCCTACTATTCTCTGAGTAACACACACCAACTCCTGTTCCCCCTCAACCCACTGTGCCTCTCCTGGCTCTGGCAAGCAGCAGGTACTTTCCCACATGCCCGCTGTGTAAAAGCAGTTGTTCTGTCATAGAGCAAGGTTTGCAGGTGTAAACTGGTCTTCTGGGCAGGAATTGGTGGCAGAGGCGGAGCCTCTGTGAAGATCAGCGCTCAATGCTAGGCCAATCATCTGAACCTGTGGGCTGAGGCCGTGGACTTTGCCTGGGGCACAAACCATGGAGGAGACTCCAGAGAGCCAAAGACCTTACTTGGACCAATTGTCATCTCTTAAGGATGGTGACTGGTAGCCAGGGGCTCATTGAGGAGGACAGAAGGCAGAGGAGACTCTTACAGAAAATAAGGTCTTGCAGCTATGGGAAAAGGGGAGGGAGGAGGTAGCAGGAGGCTGGCAGGTAGCCAAAGAGGTAGGGGCAACAAGGAGAAGGTGGACAGAGCTGAGGAGGCTGACATGTTCACTGCAGTCACTAGCTCTCACAACAGACTTGGGGACAGATGTATCAGGAGCCTTACTTTCTCAGACTTGCAAAGTGCCAGGCACTGTGCCACCACCCTGTACATCACATCATTTAAACTTCTACAAAACTTCTGGAAACTTCTTTTCCTCATGACCCCCTTTCACCTGCGAAATTGCTAACATAATCCTGGGTATATAAAATAGGAATACAACTAAAAAATTGGTGGTAATAAGCCATACAGACATTTTTTTAGGGGCCGGGAAGATGGCTGAGCAGCTAAGAGTACTTGATGTTATTCCAAACTATCCCAGCTCACAGGACAGCTCACAACCACCAATAACTCTGGTTCCAAGGAAGCTGATTCCCTCTTCTGGTCTCTTTCTCTCTCCTCTTCCCTTCTCCCTTTCACTCCAGCCCAACTATTTATTATATGTAAGTACACTGTAGCTGTCTTCAGACACCCATAAGAGGGCATCAGATCTCATTATAGATGGTTGTATATATACCATATATATATGGTTGCTGAGATTTGAACTCATGACCTCCAGAAGAGCAGTCAGTGCTCTTAACTGTTGAGCCATCTCACCAGCCCCTCTTCTGGTCTCTGTAGACATCAGACACAGTGCATCGACATACATATAGACAAACCATCCATATACATACAAATAAATATTTTTAAAGGCAGTGGTAGCACATGCTTTTAATCTCAGCACTCAAGAGGCAGAGTCATGTAGATTTCTGAGTTTAATGCCAGCCTGGTCTACAGAGTAAGTTCCAGAAAAGCCAGATCTAGGCAAGGAAACCTTAAAAAAAATGGGCGGGGCTGGGGGAGACTAGAGAGATGGGTCAGAGGTTAAAAGCACTAGCTGCTCTTCCAGAGGACTTGGGTTCAATTCTCAGCACCCACATGGCAGTTCACAAATGTTTGTAAGTTCCAGGTCTTCTGACACCCTAACACAGACAGACATGCAGACAAAACATCAGTGAACATAAAATAAAAATGAATTGCTAAAAAAAAAGGTAATAAATAAATAAATAAAAATTTTAGAAGAATGAAAGAAAAATAAAAAAGAATTTAATTTAAATAATCATATATATATAATTTTGACACTTCCTAAAAGTGAAAGTGTATCTGCATACTAATGAGATGACAGGCTTATTTAGTTTTACATAATTAAATCATGAGGGATGGAGAGATGGCTCTGTGGATAAAGCGCTCACCACAAAAACCTGACAGTCTAAATCAACCCAGACACCACAGCGGAAGGAGACCACCGGCTCCATCAGCTCCCAGAAGCCATTCTGCGGAGAGCTGGAGAGCCGGTTCTGTGGCTGAGCACTTGCTGTTGTAAAGGAATGGAGTTTGCTTCCCAGCACTCATGTTGGGTAGCTAAGGACCACTGTAACTTCAGCTCCAGAGGATCTGAGACCCTCTTCTGGCCTCATAAACATCTACTCGCCCTGCCCCCAGTCACACATAGCTATACATTGTTACAAGTAAAGTAAATCCGGGATAGAGAGTGGGCTCCTCAGTTAAAAACACATTTTTGGTATTCCAGAGGACCTGGGTTGGATTCCCAGCACACATATAGCCAATAACAGGCACCAGACAAACGTGAAGTATTTAGACATACATGCAGGCAAAACACTCATACATGTAAAATAAATAAATTAATCTAAAAGAAAAATAAAAGAATAAAAACAATTTTTTAAACAGCTGTCCTTTGACCACTACACTCGTGTCATGGCATTTGGACATTTGCACTGACACACAACACTAATCACAATAAATTAAATAATCAATTGTTGGCTGCTTATTTTATACTGCAGGATATAGAGCATCAATCAACTTGCAACAGTGTTTAGAGTTGATTGATCTTTTTTATAACAATTAGTGGTGAGACGGTTGCTTTGCTTAAATACATAGTACAAAATGCCAAAAGTGTTCCGTTTGTTTGCAAGACAAGGTTTCTCTGTGTAGCCCTGGCTGTCCTGAAAGGTGCTTTGTAGATGAGGCTACAGACAGTTGTGAGCTACCATGCGGGTGCTGCGAATTGAACCCAGGCCCTAAGAGTAACCAGTACTCCTAACTATTAAGCTATCTTCTCTAAATGTTCCTTTTGAGACAAGGTCTCACTACGTATCCTGGCTGCCCTGGAGCTAGCTATTTAAACCATGCTGGACTTACACTCACAGAGATCTACCTGTCTCTGCCTCCCAAGTGCTGAGATTAAATGCATGCATCTTCACCCCTGGCCTTGAATTTTTCTTTTGGTGGTGGGGCAGGCAAGAGGCAGGGATGGAGGTTGGGGGGTTGAGACAGGGTTTCTCTGGGTAGCCTTGGGCTGTCCTGGAACTTACTCTGTCGACCAGAACTCATAGAGATCCACCTGCCTCAGCCTCCTGAGCACTGGGATCAAAGACATACCCCACTACTGCCCTTGAATAATTTTTTAATTGATGCTCAGAAAAGCAAATCAAACAGCAATCTTTTTTATTACTTTTATTTTTAAAGTCCAGCCATTGCCCCCTCCTGGTCTTGCCCCCCCACAGTTCCTCATCCCATTCTTTTTCCCCTTGTCTCCAAGAAGGTGTCTCTCCATACCAGGCCTCCCCACTCCTTGGGGCCTCAAGTCTCTTGAGGGTTAGGCACATCTTCTCCCACTGAGGCACGTACTCTACTATGTTCATAGCAGCCTTATTTGGGATAGCCAGAAGCTGGAAACAACCCAGATGTCCCACAAACAAAGAATGGATATAGAAAATGTGGTTCATTTACACACTATTCAGCTATTAGAACGAGGACGTCATGAGTTTTGTAGGCAAATGGATTGAACTAGAAAATACCATCTTGAGTGAGGTAACCTAGACACAAAGCGACATGCATGATATGTACTCACTGATAAGCAAATATTAGCCAAAAAAAGTACAGAATACTCAGGATACAATCCACAGAACTCAAGGTTAACAAGCAGAAGGCCCCAAATGAGGGTGCTTCAATCCCACTTGGAAGGGAGAAGAAAGCAATCATGGGAGGCAGAGGGAGGGAGGGGCCTGAGTGGGAAAGGGGAGGGGGAGGGGAAAAGAAGAACAGGATCTGGTATGGGAAGGGAGAGACAGAAGAGAAGCCCTGAGGGCCAGCAAAATGAATGGAAATGTGCATCTTGGGGGTAGGGGACCTTCTAGAAAGTACCAGAGACCTGGGAGGTGAGAGACTCCCAGGACTCAAAGGGAGGGAGCTTAGATGAAATGCCCAGCAGTGAGGAGAGGGAACTCACAGAGTTCATCTCCAGTAGAAAGACAGGGCTTCAAGTGGAGGGATGGGGTTGCCATCCCACAGTCAAAAATTTTACCTAGAATTGTTCCTGTCTAAAAGAACTGCAGGGACAAAAATGGAAAAGAGACTGAGGGAAAGTAGTCCAGTGACAGGCCCAACTTGGGATCCATCTCAAGGAGAGGCTCCAAGGCCTGACACAATTACTGATGCTATGGTATGCTTACAGACAGGAGCTTAGCATGGCTGCCCTCTAAGAGGCCCAACAAGCAGCTGACTGAGACAGACACAGATACTTACACCCAACCATTGGACTGAAGTTGGAGACCCCTGTGGTTGAATTAAGGAAAGGCTGGAAGAAGCTGAGGAGGAAGGTGACCCCATGGGAAGACCAGCAGTCTCAACTCACACAGACCCCTGAGATCACTCAGACACTGAGCCACCAACCAGGCAGCATACACCAGCTGGTCCGAGGCCCCTGACACATATACAGCAGAGGACTGCCAGATCAAACATTGAGCTTAATCATCAAACATTCTAACATTACAATCCAAAGAGATAGCAACATGATAATCACATATTGAAGGATGATGCTAAGAAAAGATTTAAAGTTTTGTTTTTTGTTTGTTTGGTAGTCAAGCCATCTTGTTTCTGCAAGGACAGAAAACAGTTTGCGCTATCAAAAGGCTTCACCCCCTCGTTCTAAACATACAGTGTGTGGGCCAGGCAGTGTTTTCTGACATTCCATGCTATGGTGGTGGCTC
Organism: Grammomys surdaster; assembly: GCF_004785775.1. NCBI lineage: Eukaryota > Metazoa > Chordata > Mammalia > Rodentia > Muridae > Grammomys > Grammomys surdaster. Next base: position 4,522,737 of record NW_021620860.1, read on the forward strand.
ACTGTGTTAAATCCTAAATGTGTGTTCAACCTCAAGGCTGCGGTGAAGCTTTGAGACACAACACAGGCCAGGCTAGCCAGAAATGCCCCTACTCATGAATCCTAATGAACTTTTGGTCACTGCATGTTCAGAAATTTCTTACCATTACTAATTTTCTTGTAACATCCCTCCATAGCACGCAGAATTAATTGTGTGTACCAGCACTTGGGAGACCTAGGCAGGAGGATCTCTGTGAGTTCTATCCACCCACAGATGTGAAGCCCTGTGAACCAATTTCTGTGCTCAGAGCAGTCTGGTCCCTGTCAATGGGAGTTGCTCTTCTACAGGAGGGAGGAAGGATGTCACCAAAAGAAGCACGGTGTGTCTCAGGCTGCAGAGGTGGAGCCACATGTGAAGGAACACCATGTGGGGTGGGGGTACAGAGACTAGGCGTGTGGGATGGAAGTGATAGCCTTGTGGCCATTTGGGGGGCTGCAGAAGGGCAGAGAAAGGCCTTCTGGTTATTCTGTGGGCTGTGCCCACTTCTTGGAGGGAGACAGGAATGAGATAGGAGACTGGAGCAGCCAAGACTAAAGCCAGTGGTTCCCAACTACGGTAGAGAAGATCTGGCACCGTGGGCCTCCTTAAAACATCTCTGAGGCCCGCCTGTGTTCCACCTATAGTCTCAGTACCCAGTATCAACTTCACCCCACTTTTGAGCATTAGGCCAAATAGCACCTTGTTCCTTACCTCTGCATTGAGACACTAGTGAAGGAAGGTGAGGGGACTCTGGGATATAGCTGAGATGCATGGACCCTGTGGGAGTCCGCCATGCCAGGTGTGTGCACACAGGTGTGTGTGTGTGGGGGGGCACACATGTAGAAGATATGATTGGAGAGGGTCCGATGGTAAGAGAGGCTTTGTGAAGGAATTTTGCTTTTGTAGGCCTGTCCAGTGAGAGAATGGGACAAATGTGTGGCTGACTGGGGCTCTGATTTTCACAGGGTAGGGACACCTGTGTAAGAAGATACCATTCTTTCTTTGAGGGTGTTGGATCCTCTGGAACTGGAGTTATAGACAAGTGTGGGTGTTGGGAACTGAACTTGCATCCTCTGTGGTAGCAACCAGCCCTCTTACCCACTGAGCCATCTCTCTGGTCCACACAACCCTTTCTTATACACCAGTCTATTGAGTTCTCTGTATCGTGTTACGCTGTCCATACATTTCTGAGACAAGTACAAACATTTTGAGACAAAGTCTCCCTAAGGCTAGCCTTAAATTTACTATGTAGTTGAGGGTGACCTTGAACTCCTAATCTTCCTGCTTCTACCTCTTAAATGATGAGCTTATGCACATGCGCTACTATGTCTAGTTCATGCCGTGCTGGAAATCAAAAGTCGTGCTGTGCCTGCCAGGCAAGCACTCGACCAAACTGAGCTACATCCCAGACCAAGTGGTACATACTATTGTAAAAATCTCCATGAACCTTGTCCAGGGTCAGATTACTGTCCTGGCAGAACCAGACCCCTGGACTTGGTGCCCAGTGTTTTTGCCCAGGGTTTAGCCCTTCTTCACACGTGGGAGCCAGTCGCCGCAGCATAGTTAGAAGGCTGATAGGATAATGCTTGCTCTAAGACTTTCATCCAGGCGCTCGTACACCTATGAGAGTCTTCGTGAATGTCCGTCTGCTCCAGTTCTCAGCCTCCGCCGCTGACCTCATCCTGGTCTTCCTCCCACCAATCTGCAGGTTCAGCTGTCACCCAGAACCCCTCTGCCTGCACCACCTTGTCCCTACAGCTCCTGCCTTGAGGCCCAGGAACAGCTCCTTAGAAACCGTCCATGTTTCTCCAGCTAGGTGCTGCAGTTATTGTCCTGGTGCAGGAGGGCGAGGGGGCGGCCTGTGGGCGTCATGACGCCGGGCTGTCTGCCCCGCTCCTCCCCTTGTTATTACCTCCCCTCCAGGCTCCCATTAGCCAGCCTGCCCCAGAGGCCTGCGTAGCCCTGCACTCCTCCTGGGCTCCTCGGCACCTTTGTTCCTTAATTATCACTGGGGAGCCCCGGCTCACCTGCCTGCCACTTTCTAAGAAGCTGTCTGGCTCCCCTTTGCCGCCCTGCACCCTAGGACCTAAGCCCCTACACTCCTGGGGTTGGAGCTGAGTCTAGCAGTGGCTTGCCCAAGGCTCCAGCAAGCTACAGAGCCTAGCCCCAGTCCCTTGTATAGATCTTCTCTTGGAGTCCCTTCCAACACCTCCTCCTCTGAGAAGCCTTCCTGATTAACCTGTTTTAGCTCTGGGTTGACAAGAACTTCAAATCATCTGGCTACCTGGATTGGACCACCTACTGAAGGCACAATAGTCAGAGAGTAGAATTAACCTGTGCTTGATCGCCTCTTTGGACAACTCGTTCCCTAGTAAGACAGTATTACCCTGAGATGGATAGAGCTGTTAAAAAAAAAAACAAATAACAACAAACAAAAACAACAAAACATGGTCTCTTTGTATAGTGTTCGTATTCCTTCCCAGCACCCTCTAGTTTTCATGGCCTTTCTAGAGCCCACCTTGATCGGTTCCTGAGTCTATACTCCATCCCATCCGTCCTGCTGAGGTTCACTGATGCCCACTGGAGACAGGCAAGCTCCCTGGCTCTGTCCACGGACACTAGGTCCCCCTGCCCCAAGCAGGGAAGCGTCCTTGCACCAGCTGTCAAGCTCTGGCCCCTGGCTTTCTTCTGGTCCAGGTTTCTGCTACTGTTATCCAGCAGGAAGGGCAAGGGAGGAGGTGAGGGGTGAGATGCCTCAGGCCAAACAAGCTCCAACAGTCTACACTCCACTGCGGGGGAGGGCTCTGGCTGCACACAAGGCCTAGGCTGCAGATGGGGGAGGAGGGGGACCTGGGGAAGCAGTGGGAGCCCAAAAATCTCCTTCCAGCATACTGATCCTGGCGCTTGCTTCCTGAGGTGGTGCAATGAGGACTCAAGAACTCGTAGGCTGGGCTCCAGATAGAGGGTCAGGAGCTGACATATCCACCCACATGGGTTCCATACCCTGGGTCTCTTGGGTGCTGTGCTCCTCTTCGGGGAATGGGGGAGGCTGAAGATGATTCCCAGAGCTTACCACTGCCTCTGCATTACCCCTTCCCCCATAGTTGAACCGAGGAGGAACTGGCCAAGCAGAAGGTCCAGTGTCCACAAAGGTGCTCAGAGCCTGGGTCTTTGGACACTGGCTCATTCCATGGCTCCTGCTCCTCCCATCCCTCCTCCACCCTCCTCACTTTGCATTCTAGCCTTGAGATGGGCTTTCACTTTGTAGCCCAGGCTAGTCTCAAATTGTGAGAGTTCCTAGTACTTCTTACTGCTGTGCACCCATGGTGCCTAACTCCCCACCAGTTTTGGTCCACTTGAAGGGTCCCCCCCCAATTTTTGTTTGTTTGTTTGTTTGTTTGTTTTACAGTTCTGGGTACTGAACCTAAGGCTTGTGTATGCCAGGTGGCTAATCTATCACTTCAACATATTCCCCCAACACAGAGGTTGCCTTTTCAAATGTGTCTCTATGTTCTTTAAATATGCCTTAGTGTCTCCTCGGACTGAGGTTCTGTGAGGATAGACTAATGCCTCTATGCTTGGACTACGGCTTGAGGGGAGGGGTGTAGGGTCATGTTTCTTCCCAGAGAGTAAAGTGGCATCTTCCCTCAGACTTGGGCCCAGGAAGTGTGATGACAGCAGCTCCACCCCCGGACTTGGCTCTGGACAGCTGATGTCCCAGGAGTGCCTGAGGGACGCCACAGGGTGCCTGGCACACGCTGAAGGATGCACTGGACAAACAGCAGCTGGGGTGGAGGACTGGAGTCAGAAGGCCACCTCCAGCCACCAGACTGTGACCTCAGCAGGCTGCCTGTGCTTCTCGCCGGATCTGACTCAGTCCCTTCCCTGGGCCTGCTGCTGGGCGGCCTTGCCCAAAGTCAGCCCCAGGAGGCCATTAGCTTTCTGGAGCTCCACCCTGACAGAGACCATCTCCAGCCCTGCTTGCCCACTAGAGGTTTCAACAGGATGTGGGGAAACCAGGGGGCAAAGGTCACCGGCTGGCCACTTGCTCTACTACCTCCGACCTTTCCCTCTCCAACTGGAAGATTTGTCTCCATGAAGATTTCAGCCTGGGGTAGATGGGGCACCCTACTCCTAATCAGGCACATCCACACTGGGTCCCAGTTATAACTGACACCCCACAGTGGGCTAGCACAGAGGGATCCCCAAGGCAAAGGAGGTAGTTTCTCCATGAGATCAATCCCCAAAGTCACCCCAGAATCTACCTCATTAGATAAAAAATGAAGCCAACTCTTTTAGAATGTTTTAGAGCCTGCCTGCGTCTGGATGTCTGGAGGAGTTTGAATGTGGGAGACATCGAGCTCCTGGTAGGGAAAAGGAGAGCACTGACTTTAGCTGGCCTTAGCACTCACGCGTTACTTAGCCAAAAGGCTCTAACTCAGTACTTCTTGTAGGGACAGTGGGTTCTGCCTTGCTAACTCCCCCACAACAAACACACATTTGGAAGCCAGTCTCCTGCATCACCAGCGAGGAAGCCTTGTTCCCTGCACTTCCTGGGCCCTGCCCACCTCTGGAGCTCTCAGTCTCCTCACTTGGCCCACCCCAGGCTGAGCCATCTTCCCGTTTAACTTTGTTACACCGGATTTGTTTACCTGTTTATGTGAGGAGGCCGAGGGCACACATGTGCCTCAATATTTGTAGGAGGGGTGTCAAGGACAATTCGCAAGAGTTGGTTCTCTCCTTCCCCCATGAAGCTCTCAAGAATCAAACTCAGGTCATCAGGCTTGGTGGCTAGCGCTCTTACCCTGAGTCAACAGCTTGTGCTTCCTCAGATATCCCAGGCCCGTCTTCACCTCAAGACCTTTGCACTGGCCATTCCTTCCAAGTAGGGTACTCTTTTCATACTCCCCCCCTTTTTTTAAAGATTTATTTATTTATTTATTTATTTATTTAATGTACATGAGTACACCATAGCTGTCTTCAGAGACACCAGAAGAGGGCATCAGATCCCATTACAGATGGTTGTGAGCCACCATGTGGTTGCTGGGAATTGAACTTGAGACCTCTGGAAGAGCAGTGCTCTTAACTGCTGAGCCACCTCTCCAGCCCCACTTTTCCTTATTTTTGCCACTCCAAAGTTAGATTTCCCAAGACTTTGACCTATGACTCGCTTGAGGTTGTGTCCCTGGGTCTCTAGGGCTCTCATCTGTGTGTCTCTAGCCTTCCTCAGCACTTCTCAGACTTGCACCAAGGTTCTGGTTCCTTGGTCAACTCAGTGATTATCTGCCTCCTCTTCTGCTTGGTGAGATCCTGGAACCCTGGTGCCTAGTGTGGGGCAGGCACAGCCAGGGCTCCAAGGACCTCTGCTAAGTGACGGTGCATCCTGGGGAGGGATAGATGCATATACAACCCTCAAACTGGCAGGATTGGTACAGAGAGAATTCCCAGGGACACCTTACTGGAATTCAGGGAGGAATGACAGTCACTTGGGAAGAGGGCTGGTGGGGAGAGGGGAGTTGTTGTGTCTTGCTACCACCTTAGAACATAGGACTCTGTATGATATGCAGACGAGGCAGAATCCTACACACACACACACATACACACACACACACAAACACACACACACGATCTACTATTCTCTGAAGGCCCACCATCCAGATGAGACAGTGCTTGTTTAAGTCCCGAGGCTAGGCACCTCCCCTGAGCTTGGAGACTGGCTTCCCAATGCAGGAGATTCTTTCTGCCTGGCCACTGTATCAGGCCACAGGTTGCAACCCAGGACTTCACCCTGCTTGCGGTCAGCACTGTAGCTTCCCCGTTCTTCTCTGGGGGTGGCAGGGCTGTCCCTCTCACTCACTCGGCTCTCCATCTCATCAACAGATGGAAAGCAAGTTCAATTCAGGGTTCTTCATCTCTTCAGGCAGAGACACCTCAGAGCAAACCCACCAGAGGATAGTCAGGGCAGGTGGGGAAGAAAGGCCCCATGTTCTTACTGATACCCTCTGTCAGAGACTCCATCCAGGTTGCTGTACTGGCAAGCGCATGGGCTGGAGGTAGTGCCACTCCCACTGATCCCACTTTCTTTTTATTCTATGACATTAGAGAATGTAACCGTCCCTATTTCTCCCTGGATAAGTAGAAATAATGGTGTTTATTTCATCAGGTTGCTCAAAGACTAAAGGAGAAGACCTAACAAGCACTTAGCCAAATTCTGGAAAGCAGGTTTCATTTCATAAGGGAGGGCTCATTCAACCTTTACTCCACTACTCAGGAACTCAAGGCCCTCTTTTCTACCTGATGGATGCAGGTTCCTCTGCCTGGCTCTCAGGAGGTTCCAGTGTTTGTGCTGACCTTTTGAATCCAGTCTCCAACCCCCTACTTCCTCTTCTATGTACCCATTGAACACATCCGGCCATGCTCTTGGACAAGCTGCCCTTCTTGTTACTTTGTTACTTTGTGACTTGTTACTTTGCGGGTCTTGCAGGGAAGCCTTCCTGGATCGCTTCTGTTGTGATTGTTTTTTTCTGCTGCAGCCAGGCACCACAGCTGTGCCGTCAGAGTGGCTGGCTAGTTCCATGTCTACAAATCTCACCTCCTATACCCACCCGGATTGGCATGTTTCCGAAGTATGAGCTTCCCCAGAAGTTTCTGCTAAGTAGTCAGGAAGTAACAAGATATCTAAACTCTACAGAAATACATAGGGCAGGTGTGGGAAAGTCTCCTAGAGGCGTGAGGAACTGGGCTTCCTGACACCAGAAACTGGATTTGGGACTCCACAAGCCACTCCTTGGTCCCCACCACCCTGCGGGGTAGTAACAATCCCATTTTACGGATGGGAAGATGGGGGCTTGAAGAGGTGCTGTGACTTGCCCGACACCACATGGCTAGAAGCTGGTGGGGCAAGGTTTGGAGGAGGCATGGAGGGGTGTGGTCTGGGGAAGGCATTCCAAAGGGGTGCAGCCTACTCACAGGCTCTGAGGTGGAAGTCTGGGGCAGTGAGGAGAGTGTGGGAGGGCATTGGTTTGCCCATTTGAAGATGAAGAAGGCTCTAGAGCCTTTTTTTTTTTTTTAAAACAGGCCTGAGAAAGGCAGCAAGACCTTCCAAGCAGACTGGTTGAAGCTCTAGAATTTTCTTTGCTCTTTATTTAATTTTTTAATTAGTTAATTACTATTTTGGAGACAGGGTCATGTTATATAGCCCAGGCTGGCCTGGAACTTTCGGTCCTCCTGCCCTAGCTTCTGAGTGTTGGGGTAATAGGCACGTATGGCAGAACCCTCGGTGGCTGAGTGGTACCTCTGGTGATCTTGGGGTTCTGGGTACACCCCCTCCCTTTAAAGTAATTTCGTCAGTCACATAGCCAAATGATTTGCCCAGAGTCCCCATGTCACAGACCCTGCAGCTGTCACACAGCAGTTAGCCCTTAGGTCTGATCGGCACCTAACAGTGCTCAGTGAGGTACCAGCCTGGATTCTACCATTCTTGTCACTTGACTCAGAGACCCTGCCCGTTCCCCAGCCCCACTGGTTAGCCTCCCTGTGGGTAGCTGAGGCCAGCTGGAATAACATAGCCCCTTCCCTCCCACGGGCACTGGACTATTTACGGCTCACTAGGGCCTTCACACCCATGAGCTCACTGGAGCCTCCCTATGAGCCCTGGGAACCCAGCAGGCCACACACCAGATCTCTGTTTCGTCTACTGGGAAACTGAGGTTAGACCTCAGCCAGAAACTGCCCAGAGCCCAGCCTCTTAACTTTTCTGTTTTCCCAATACCCCTAAATTGGAATGGAGGGAGTCTGGGGCTAGAGCCAGGTGGAGGGAGGGTTTGATCTGCTGAGTTAGCCTGTCCCAGGAGCTGGAAGGAACCGCAGAGGCAGTGGGTCAGGATGGTGGAGGCAGAAGTTTTCATGGCCTTGGCCACTGGTTTGGCAAGGGCCTGGCAGAAACACCTTCAGGGTGGACATGGGGAGAGTAGGGCCTGCGGGCTAGCTCAGAGCACAGTTGGACTGGCTGCCTAGGTGAAGGCAAGGGGGAAAGGGAGGCTCCAGTCTTCAAATTTACCCTTGGAAATGAGACATAGGTGGTTGCATGTCAACTGCAGCTGGAGAGACATCAGGTAGATAACAGGGGGACTTCCCATCCATAGACTGCCCTAGGCAGAGTTCTGCCTTGGAGACTGGATTCAGTCCAAGCCCTCCCATGTCATCCCACACAGAACAAGAATCTTTCAATTTCTCTACTTCTCCAATCTTTTAGGCCTTCTAAGATCCCTCCCTAGGTCCTAGTCAGTTACCCTCCTGGATTTTTTTTCTCTCTCTCTTAGTAGGTCTCAAAGGGCCCTGAGCCCCTCCCAGAAGCCTCTAGGATTCCTCCCCCAGTCCAGAAAACTGTATGATTCTTTGTCTTAGACCTGGGTCCTGAGAGGAGTTCTGAGTCCCCTATGAGACTAAAGGAAGCTTGGGACAAGGATCATGTCTTCCTCTCCATCAACTGTGACAGTCTCCAAAGTTCTCCTTGCTTTCACTAGGGCAAGCTCTGCCCATAGGGGGCGCTCACACAGTACAGTTGCAGCTCCTGCTGGCACCTGGCACTGTGAATCACCCATAGGAAGATGGGTCCGGGAACAAGTATGTGGCATCCAACCTCTCCAGCACCCTTCAGAGGCCTGTGACTAGGAGGGAGAACATTCAGAGGAGGAGAGAGGCTTCTATTTTAGGGTAGGAGGGTGGGAACTAGAAGGTGACAGAGAGATGCTTCTCATGGTCACAGGGCCCTTGGTGTCCTTGGCCATGCACTTAATGGACTACACTTTTAAGCAAAGCCCCAAACCAAGCAAATCCCAAATCCTTCAAGTCTCTAGGAAAGAGTAGTGAGTCAGCTGTGGCCATGAACTCACCCTAGGCAGTAAAACCAGAAAACAAGCAGGCTCCTGAGGAATGGAGAAGGGTAGGGAGGGGGACAGGGATTTCCCAGGCTGTGCTGAAGGCATCAGCATCGTTTGAGGTCTTCAGGAGTGAGGCAGCATCCTTATGGGCCCCTAGAAACTCAACCACATCAAAGGCACCTGAGGAAGGTGTCACATACAGTCACAGTCACACAGTGACCAACTGAGTCCCTCAGAGGAGTGCACAGTGACACAGTTGACTTGAAGCCATGACACCCAAAGACCCACCAAACAGTGGCTTCTGAAAGGTCAGACTGAAGCGAGCACATTCAGACTCTCAGACACACGTGCAGACAGACATCTCAGGGTCCCACATGGCCATATGCATCCATGACAGCTGACTCTATACAATCACACACAGATCATGGGCAGTAAACCACAGCTATGTGGACAGCCACCTCTGTCTCCATCTACCCAGCACCCATTGGCTCTCAGAACCTGTCTCTGGGACTCACACACACACAGCACAAATAACACTCATTCTTGTGCACATGGTCACACAAACACACAGCCACACAGTCACGTGAGGCCACAACTACATAGCTCCCACACGATGTACAGAGCCACGCCCAAGACACGGGGAATCACATGCACACATCGTTACACACCTACCACATTCAGCCACACAGTTACACACACCATCACACATACACACACGGGTCCGTGACATCTCTGGCACTCGGTTCTGATGGCAGTTGAGCCCTGGGGTGGGAGGCTGAGAGAGTGAATCACCTAGTGCCCCACCCCTCCCTTCTTTTGCTGGCCCCTCCCTGGCATCCTCTTCTGAAAGCACTTCACTGTGTGGTGTTGGCCAGGCTTTGGTGAGACCCCACACCAGGCCTTGGAGAGGCCTGAGTCCCATGAACCAAGCCTTCAGTGTAATGTCGCTTGTACTGAACCAGAGAATGACTCCAAACCAGATCCCCACTTCCCATTGTGGGGTTACCTATTTCTACACAAGCATTTGAATGCCCCTCAGAGAACTTGGCCCAAACACTCACGTGTTCCAGACTTCAGCCTGAAGGACCTGCCTACACCTGACACTTTAATCTCGTTTAGAGGCTGGAGCGATGGCCCTGCAGTTATGAACACTGGCTGCTCTTCCAGAGTACCCGTGTTTGATTCCCAGAATCCACAAGGAGGCTCACAACTAGCTGTAACTCCAGCTTAGGAGATCTTATTCCTTCTTCTGCATGTATCAAAGTAGTACACATACAACATACAACATACAACATACATACATACATACATACCACCAATTTATACAAAAATTGTTTTAAAGTTAAAAACATCCCTCCTTTGATTTAGCAGCATTGGGGATGCAGGGGGGCTGAGTTGGGGAGACTGACTCATTCTCATATGATTGCTACCACCTGTAACTGAGGTATAGGGGACAGATTCAAGAAGGACTTCCCTGTGAACTTGGCGTTCTCTAATCTGGGGTAGTGAACTTTGAAAGATAGCTGGGGTTTAGGGTTGGTGTAGTAGCACATGCCTTTAATCTCAGAACTTGGGAGGCAGAGGCAGGTGGATCTCTGTGATTTTGAGGCCAACCCAGGTGTGCAGAGTGAGTTCAAGGCCAGCCAGAGCAACATAGTAAGACTTTGTCTTGGGGACAGGGCACCAGGAACGGGGGGGTGGGGAGGGTTGGAGATGGGACAAAATATAAACAAACAAAAAGCTGAGAGGTGGTGGCACACACTTTTAATCCTAGCACTTGTGAGGCCAGAAGCAGGCAGATGTCTGAATTCCAGCCCAGCCTGGTCTACGGAGCCAGTTCACCAACAGCCAGGGCTATAGGAACCCTGAGAAACCTTGTCTCAAAAAAAGATAGCTGACAAAAAGACCACCCTGTACCAAAGTCTAAACATCTGGGTTTTCATCCAGTTTACTATGTCGGCACACATCAGCCTTGTCCCCTCCTGGGTCCCCTTCTTCATGTGTCTTCTGAGGGTGTGGCACTGGGCTGAAAGGTATTCCCATCAAGGTGTTTACTAATACACAAACTACCAATCCCACCCCACCTCTCCTGGTTCCAGAATGCAAAACCCACTGGTTGGGGGGACTTCAGATATCTTCTAGCTCTAAGGCCTGTGGTAGTTGAGGGGCATAGTCATGCATGCATGAGAACCTGGCTTTGGATCCTGAGCACCACATAAAAAAAACTGGACACAGCACACATGCCTGTGATTCCAGCACTGGTCAGGAGGAGACAAGAGAATCCTGTAGCTTACTGGCCAGCAGCTGAGCTGAACTATCAAGCTCCAGGTTCAGTGGACAGGAATTGAGAAAGACACCTGATGTTGACCTCTGGCACACACACACACACACACACAGAGGGACCGTGGATGTTGAGTAGCCCCACAGGGTGGAGGCCGCAGGCTTGTCCACAGGCTGCCAAGTGCTCCTCCCTGCCCTGCTGGGCGCCTGGCACTCAGAGGCCACCACCACCTTCCAGGCTAAGCCACGTCATCTTGCTGGTTTGGAGGCTTGGGCAAGTTCGGGGTTTGTGGTTATAGCAGGTGGTGACCGAGTCAGAACTTTCCAGCCCCACGCTGTGCAGAGGCAGGGCTCCCAGGGTGGGCTGGGCTGTCTGGGGATTCCTGCCACCTTTACAGGACTAAAGATACCAAGGTCCTACAGGAAGCAGGAGAATCTTCATCTCAATCCCAGGCTTGGGGGTGGGACAGAGCAAAGGCAAGAAAGTTCCCTGGACCTCCGTGAGGGTCTGTTTGTTTCCTATGCTGAGTCAATCTGCTTCCTGGTTGCTTCTTAGCTGTTTTCCTGATACTTGGGGGACAGAATCATACAACATTAGTGGGTACCCAGCACATTCCTCTAGCCTATGATGCAGCCCCCAGTCACACCAGCATCAGAAAACCCACTGGCTTTCCATGAGCTTGTGCTCTGCCGGGCACATGATATTTCCTTTGATCTTCTAATGACCTCGTGTGTAGCTGTTCTTAACCCCATGCTACAGATGAGAAAAGTGAAAACTGAAAATCCCAAGCCACCTGTCCAGGGGCACTTAGCTAGTAAACTAGAGAATTGGGATTCAAACCTTGTTTCTGCTCTAGAGTGTCCAGACCTTCAACTACATCTCACGGTCTCTGTGGGAACCCCTTTAAACAAAGGGACTGGCAGCTATTTTATGAGACAGACTCTGCGTTTATGTTGAAAGAAGCCAGCCTGAAGCTCAGGTGTCTCGCTGCAGCAAAGGACCCATGATGTCCCAAGAACATGGTAGGACTTGGGTTGAATCTGGGCTGTTGAGAACGCACATTATTAAGAACAGCTTTCTATGGAACCTGGATCTACATTCCTGTGGCTTCTATTTGCTCTCTTGCATCTAGCCTTGGATGTCAGAGAGGGCCCACCAGAGGACTCAAGGTGCTTGTCACCAGAGTTTTTTATCCACTTAGTGGAAGGAGAGAACAAATTTCTAAAAGTTGTCCTCTGACATCGTCACTTGTGGTGGAACGTGTCAGGGGAGGGGTACACATACACACACACTCACACTCACAAAATGAATAAATGTAAAAACAAAACAAGATTTAAAAAAACCTCACGGAGTACAAAGAGTTGAACTATAGTTGTACAGGGTATAGGGCTGCCTGGCATACAGAGAGCCCTGGGTTCCATTCCCAACACCGAGAAAACAAAGCAAAATAAGACACAGAATTAGTGGGCAGCCCCTCACAGGTTTGCAGAGGATTCTGACATCCCACCCTCTTTGTCTGTGGGATCAGTTGCTTCTTCCTCTCCAAGTCCTGTCTCTGTTCATTGTCTGTCTATCACGGCCTGGCTTTGTTCAGGCAACCACCAACTCTCTTGCATGGCCCAGAGAGACCCATTAGCAGCTGGCCACTGGCACCATCTCCTTTGCCCACGTAAGTCTATTGGACTATTCTGGGAAGATCCAGAGAGCTGCTCCCCAGGAACACCAGCCTGGGGTTCTAGCCCCAGCTTTTTCACATCATTGTGCAATACTGGGCAAGGCCAGGTCCTAGGCCATTCTGAGCCCTGGTTTCTCCATCTATGAAATGGGGACAGAAATACTTGCCTCACCTGACAGGGTGAGGCTTAGCTGAGATCCTGAGTGTAGAGTCCTGAGTGTAGAGGCATTCCACATGCCAGCCAACAAAGACCCTCAGAGGACACAAGAGGAACTGAGGGTGACTTTGGGGGCGGGGGCTGGAGAATCAAAGTTGCCCTAAGTATGTCAGGATGATGCAGGACACTGTGTCAGATGAGAATGGGGAACTGGGTACTGGTAGCTAGGGAGCTGAGAATGGAGAGTACCTGCATGAATTCTACAGCCTGGAGGGACACCTCCAGCCATCCCCAAGCCCTCTGGGCTCTATGATGTAATAACAAGGCCAGACTCCTGGGCTTTTAATTTTCATTTTACTTTGCTTTGAAACAGGGTCCCATGTAGCCCAGGCTGGCCTCAAACTAGCTATTGTAGCTGAAGCTGTGTTTGAACATCTGATCATCCTGCCTCTACTTTTCAAATGCTGGGATTATGAGCTCATGCCATAGCCCCTGGTTTTATGTGGTGCAGGGATCAAATCTAGGGCTCTGTGTATCCTAGGCCAGCATTCTAACAAATGAGCTGCGCTTACCTCAGCTTTTGTTTCTTGAGAGTGGGTCTTGAACTAGTCTTGAACTTTTGTGTGTATGTGTGTATGTGTGTGTGTGTGTGTGAGAGAGAGAGAGAGAGAGAGAGAGAGAGAGAGAGAGAGAGAGAGAGAG
>NW_021620860.1:4536461-4594274 GCF_004785775.1 Grammomys surdaster
GAGAGAGAGAGAGAGAGAGAGAGAGAGAGAGAGAGAGAGAGAGAGAGTGTTTCTGAGTAAGATCTGCCCATCTCCAACCTCTAACACTGGGGTTAGTGACATAACTAGCTTTTCCATAGGTGCTGGGGATTTGAACTCATGTCCTCTTGTTTTCACAGCAATCACTCTCAACCACTGAGTCATCCCCAGTCCCCAACCCCCAGCCTTGAACCTTTGATCCTCCTGCCTCAGTCTCCTGAGTGACAGGCATGTGCTACCACACCCAGAATACAAAAACCTTTCTTAAAGTAGGTTGAGTCTGGCACCAGGCAGGCTGAGTGTGAGCTGAGGAGGGAGTTCTGATCAGTGAGCCCTGGACTTCATGCAGTTACCCGGTAACTTACTGAATCCTCACAGTCCTCTGAGGCTGGGTTTGCTCTTGTGTCACTACCCAGATGAAGAAACTGAGACACAAGTGAAGTTTTACTCATCTAAGTCACTGCAGGGTGGAGGCAGGATTAGAATTCAGACTGACTGGGTCTCCAAGCTGGTATGCTCCACCTGGCTGCACTGGGGGAAAGGCCAGGATCCAAGCTGACAACCTAGCTAAGAAACAGCAGGAGGGGAAGAAGGTAGCAGGGAACTTTGGCAGAAGCCTGTCTCCTAATGTGACCCTGTGGCCTCAATGGGACCCTTGTCACTGGGATTTCTGATGAAAGTGACAGAACATACCCCACACACCCACATACACAAACACATACTTTCATTTATTTATTTAGTTCGTGTTCACAGGTCATTTAGCACGTGTCAACCCTGTGCCAGTGTACCACAGTCACACCTTGCAGGACTCCATCCATGTTTTGATGGAGCAAACCCCACCAAGAGCATGTGACAGGGAGGAAGTTCTAGGGAAAGCCCAGAGAGCTGCACAGTCCTGCAGAAGGAGACCCTGAGGGAAGCAAGAAGCTAAAGGATAGGTCTGTAATCCCAGCACTCGGGAGACTGAGACAGGAAGGCCATGATCTGAGGCCAGCCTGGGCTACATAGTGAAACCCTGTCTCGAAACAACCAGAGCTTAAGGTCAGTGTGTGGCCTTCCATTCAGGTGAAGGTCACCAGCAGACGAAGGTAAGTAAACAGAAGGAAAAGACAAATGTACAAGTTAGGGTGTATGAGGAGGGAGGGCCATGATCCAGGCAGGTACCTCAAGGGAGATCTGAGGAGTTCCAGTTCTTGGCCCAAGTCCCTTGTTTGTAAGGTACTTCACTGTGCTGTATGTTTTATTTATTTTTTAACATTTATTTATTTTATGTATATATCTGCATGTATCTGTGTGCCAGAAGAGGGTATCAGAGCCCAATACTGATGGTTGTAAGCCACCAGGTGGTTGCTGGGAATTGAACTCAGGACCTCTGGAAGTGTTCTTAACTGCTGCTCTTAACATCTCTCCAGCTCCATGTAGTGTGTTTTAAATTCAGTAATTTTCCCCACAATTTTAGCATATGCACACCCCCACAGGTGCACACAGCGCGTGACTGACTTACTGAGTGGAATCTGTAAACTCTGTACTTAGTAGGTTCATAAAAAGAGCACACTCCCTGGCATGTTGGCAGTATAATTCCAGTATTGGGGAAACAGAAACAGGAGGGACTGAGGGTTCCAGGCTGGCCTGGACTATGCAGTGGGACCTTGTATCTAGAAACAGAGAGGAGATGAAGGGAGAGAAGGAGAGAGAAATCGAGCAAGCTAGGGCCTCAGTGGGATGCATGGTTCAACCCAAAGGGTATGGCCTCTTTTCCAAGACAAGAACTTACTTTCTGGAGTGCACAGGGACCATAAGGAAGGAAGGTTTTTCTCAGGTTCATTGGCAGAGTATCTGCCTAACTTGCTCAAGGCCCTGGGCTCCATCCCCCAGCATAACACAAATAAATAAATAAATGAAAAAAAATTAAATATACAAAAGAAACACACCACTTCTTTTCCATGATTGTCTGGGAAAATTTGAGCCCTAGACTCCAGAATTTGCTCCCCTCCCCCCTTCTCTCAGCCCAGCACAAACCACAGAATAGAGCCAAGAACTCTGAGTCAGAAGGCCCTGCCTGCTCTGGAAAGCCAGTTCTGTGAACACAAGTCAGGTTTTCCCTGACAAGACATTTCAACACGGGCCTCTGTGTCTCTGTCTGTAAAATGGAGCTAGTAAACCAGGTACTTCACAAGTTGTTACAAAGCCCCAGTGTGTGTCAAAGGCTTTTAGGAAATACTGTGTACAACTACACACATTTTAATGTTTATTTTATTTCTTTTTAAGGTGTGGGACACAAGTCCATGAAGGTCAGAGAACAAATTGAAGGATCTGGTTCTCTTCTTCCACCACATAGGGCCTGAGCCATGTTGCTGGCCCACATTGCATACCTTTTTAACCCAGACAGGCATCTGTCTCCCACCTCTGACCACTTGAATTTGGAGGAAGCATTCAGAACAACTCCGTACTCTGACTTAGAATGTCTCCCCAGCCCTGGCTTCCAGTTTTCCAGCTCGGAACTTCAGGCCTGAGCTTCAGAGAGATTCCAGGAGCAAGTTTACCAAGTTAGAGGAAGCCAGGCAGGGGAGATGGCATTCCAGGCCGCGTGTCAGCAAGTGAGTCAGGGCTGGGATGGCCCTTTCTGGGTCCCTGGAGGTGGGGGAGGGCTTGCCTCTCTGGCTCTGGGCCTAGGCAGGGTTGCTCATTTGCATATATCTGCATATGTAAGTTTCACCTGCTTCCATTGGCAGGGCTGGGAAAGACACCTGTACAGAAAGCACAGCAGGCTCCAACTCTATGTGGCTGGCTGCCTAAGGGAGCGGCAACCCAGGATCTCGGTCCACGCTTCAGGGACCGATAAAATGTTTTTAAACCTCTGAATTGTACACTGGCTCTTTCCCTGGGCTCCCCTGTGTGCCCGGACCAGAAACTTCAGTCTTTTTCCTACCCTTCCCTGTCCCATTCACCAAGCCCACTTGGGGGTTGTCTTTGAGTCACCTTTCTCTTGCTCCCTTTCTTTCTGCTGCCTCTGCCATCACATCCTTGGGGGAGTCCCAAGGCAACCCAGGGAAGCCCCTTTACTTCCACCCAGGTCCCACTTCCCATCACTCAAGGTCACAGCACACTGCCTCCTTAGCTTCCATCCCTCCTACCTTTCCGCCAGATGAACAAAGGCCCTGCGCGTGTCTTTTCCATGCCTTGGTTTCTTCACCTGTGAAACAAGAGTAAGAACAGGACTCCCTTACCTGGACTGTGTAGCACACAAGTTCCAATAGTGACTAGTCATCATTATTATTATTTCTTTTCTCACTGCCTTCATAGCAGACATTGCTCTCCAGGAGTCTCCTCCTCTCTCTCAGGCCTTTCTCTGCTCTTGCCGCACAGTCCCCTGGCAGTTATGGTAGCCAGCTAGCCAGGGATTCTGATCGCTTTAAGAAAGGGTATTTGGGCCGGGAGGTGGTGGCCCACGCCTTTAATCTCAGCACTTGGGAGGCAGAGGCAGGCGGATTTCTGAGTTCGAGGCCAGCCTGGTCTACAGAGTGAGTTCCAGGACAGCAAGGACTACACAGAGAAACCCTGTCTCGAAAAAAACAAAAAACAAAAAAAGAAAAGGTATTTGGCCCTTTTGTGCCTCAGTGTTCTCATCTGTAAAAGGGAGGATAATGTACATATCTGTATTGTATATGGACTCTACCTTATACAGAAATATTGTAATCATTAGATAAAGAGAGGCATTTAAGTCCTTAGCACAGGGCTTGGCACACAGACGACATATGGTATAATCATTCCTGTTATTCATAACAGAGGACTCAAGTCCCCAGAGTACCTACCTCTTCTAAATCTAAGGCCCTGGGACAGGTTTCTCCAGTCCCTTAGTACTGTCTCCAGATACCAGGTCTTCACCTGGATCCTCCAGTGGCCCCAGACATCCAGGGGAGAAGGAAGGACCTGGCCCGCCAGCCCTTTTGTGTGAAAAGCAGCAGAGGCACCATTGGGTTGAATGATAGTTGGGAATATAGGCTCAGCTCCCTGTCAAGGCACTTGGGGTGCAGAGAGCTAATGGACAGTTGCTGCAGCCCCTCCCCCACCACACACACACACACACACACAGAGAGAGAGAGAGAGAGAGAGAGAGAACGAGCAGTCCAGCCCGGTTGGCCTAAGCAGTTGCAAACGTTAATAGCCCATTTCACTTTCCCAAGGAGGCCAGTGACCCTTGACACATCCCCCACCCCTGACCACAGCCGGCTCTGCCTGCTCTCTTCCCTCTCAGTACCTCCTCCAGCCCCTTTCCGCAGCAGTTGAAGAACTCCAGGCTGGGTGATCTTCTTCCGGTTGGAACTGAAGAGGGTGGTCTATGATGCAGTGTAGAGGGGCCCTGGAGTGGATGCAGAAGATACGGTTCTTCCAGCCAACACATCCCTCCTCCTGGCTAGCCTTCCCCCTTACAGCAGCGTGGGGCTGGCTTGAAGGAGAGGGAGGGGGTTACTCTGAACTGCCTTTAATCTTCCCTTTGTTGCCCCCTCCCCCTGCCCTCTGTAAACAGAGAGAAAGCCACCAGGAATTGATTTTGTTTGTTGCTGGGCAGGTTATAGTATTGTTTTGCAGACATGATTCTTTGTCTCATTTTGGGATTTTGCGCAGCTCCCTGGGCCATTCAAAGTCTGTTCCTTAAAACAGTATTTCCCCATCCTCCTGGACCCAGAGCTACAGACTTTGAAGTCCAAATTGTGATCCTGGGATGGCCAATAGCCTACCCTCCTTTTAAATCATGAAGGAAAAAAAAAAAGCACAGAGCGACAAGGAAACTGACCTCCACTGTCCGAGTGAAACCAACAACCCACACCCGTATAAAGACCCTTCGCCTACCGGGAAGGCAGAGTGAGCCCTGCGTTGGGTGTTTAAATGGTGCGTGTGGAGTGTGTATGCAAAGTATGAGAGTGAATCACCTATAAGCGTGTGCCGTTCCTCAGAGCAGATTTGTGGGTTCTGCTCTGTGTGGTGGGTGCCCCTGCACACACACTGGCTTTCTCTTATCCGTTGCCCGTTACAGGCATTTTTCTAACTCCAGGCTCCCTTCCAGTCTTCACCTCGCTGGCTAGCGAGGAAGACCAGAGCGCCAAGTCTGAATTTCTGTGTGGTACAGGGATTTGAGGAAGGTTACAGACCAAGCCAAGCCGCCTTCGTTCCGGACCGGGCAAATTCGTTGCAGGCGGGTTGGCCTCCCGCAAGCTTGCAAAGTTTGGAAGGCTTCTGGTGTATGCTCCCTGAGGTTATTCTCTACCCGTTCGGCTCCCTATGGGGGTCCTCGACCTTAACTGGTGGGCGATATGGGACACTCTGCCAAGAAACCCTGCGTCACCCAGCTAGGTCTGGCCTCAGTCCCGGCGCTCCGCGAAGCTCAGCACGGAGTGGCTTCCTCCCCAAGCCTAGCGCCACCGAAACACTTTTCTTCCAACACTCCCTGATTTTGAGTAACTGTTTTCTTTTGGAGACGGTGTCCTGGTCAAAGAATTATTCAGAATTAAGCTCTCAGCATTGGCGTCTTTCGTGTACTTCTGTATTTAAAATGTCCGGGTCAATCTCAGGTAGACCTCTTGGATGTTAAACAAAGAAAACGGAGACTGTTAGGGTGGGGTCGCCGCTAAGATCTTGTGGGAGCCCCACGCCAAGTGGTGCCTGGACAGGGTAGCGCTGACCCCAAGACTTCTCCTCTCCTGATCCACGGACACCATCCTTAGGATTATTTGGAAAGCAACAAGCAGAAAGAGCTCTCCTCCCGGTGGGAAGTAGAAATGAGCTCAAGGGAAAGCCCCGGGACCAGCAGGCGCCTTCAGCTCCCACTCCAGCACCCAGGGCTCACCAAATGCTGCATCAGAAAGAGCAAAGGAGACCTGGCGGTTCCGAATCTCACGCAAAATGGATTGAGGGGCGCTGGCTTCCCCAGACGGCTCCTTTTCCAGGCCTTGGGAATACGGGGCTCTATCGTAGAGAAGAGGCAGATTGGAGGGAGGTTGCTGCAAGATTGAATTTAGTTTCCCCAAACCTACGGCCCCTCCTAATAGAACTTTAAAGTCTGCTGAGAGCAGATGAACACAAAACCAAGATTTTTTATTTTTAACAGTGACCATAGAGGAGGAGAAAAGGGGCGTGTGTAATTCCAAAATGACCACCAAGCCCGCAGAAATCTGGTGGGGAGTGAGAATCTCTATTTCTCCGAGAGCCGATCGGTTCGAGTGAGGCGTGGACCTGTAGTTTCAGAAGTCCACGCCTGACTCGGGCAGCACTAGCCACCCTTACGCTGTACTGAGCTCTTCAATTGTGCCGCGGGAAGCTCTTGGTTGTGAACAGCCAGGAAAACTCCGCTGTTTCAGATGGGGATTCTGCTACAGGAGGAGCAGATAGCAGCCTTAAGCAGGGAATATATCCTATATAAGTCCACAAATTAGCAAAACCCAAATGTGAGCGGAGCGCGATAACGCAAACCTTTAATTCCAGAAACTTGAAAGACAGAAGCAGCCAGATCTCTGAGATCTCTGTGGGTTCCAAGATAGCCTGGTCTACACAGTGAGTTCCAGGATAGCCAGAGCTACATAGTGGTACCCCGGCTACAAGTCTAGCAAAACAAACCACACAAGCGCCATACTGGTGAGTACTAAGTATCATTGGGTCAGGTTGCCCCGACTTCCCAGCTTCCCTGCGACTCACACCTCTGCTAATAGTAATTATAGAAATGGGTTACTTTGTCCCCCTCCTTCCCTCTCTCCCCTCCCTCCTTCTGTCTTCCTCTCCCTCCCTTCCTTCCTCTCCTCCTTTTCTCCTTCTTTGTTTTCTGTTTTTGGATTCTGGATTCTTAGTTTTCTGTTGTTGGATCCTTGCAAACCACCATACAGCAAACAACAGAAGGTTGGAACCTCCTCAGTCCAGGTCCCTCCTTGCCCTGAGCATTCTAGTAGGAACTAGCTGATCTAGCCAGCTACACGGAGGCTGTGCTAGGATGGGAACCCAGGACTTCCCTTTCTCTCCAGTAGCACCAAGCACTGCCCTCCCTAGCTCACAGGGCATTATTTCTACTTTTCTTCAGGTTGAGAGGATGATTCTGTTTTAGGGATGGGTGCCTAGGATGATGACTAGGTGTACCAGCAAGTGCTTGGGTTCCTCATACCTCATGCTGAAGATGCAGTGAGGCTGGTGATGTTGGAGGGAGACAAATAGTAACTACCTTTCTTAACAGGGTTCTTGGGAGGATGCACAGAACTTATGAATTCCATGGGGTCGCTGGATCAGTACAGGTCCAACTTTCCTTCAGGATGCTCCTAAAAAGCTTAGAGGAGGTTATTTACTAAGGACCTTGCTTTGGAGGTGATCCAGTGACCAGCTAGCCTATCAGAACACTCACCTCTGCCCTTCCTCTAGCACAGAAAGGATTCTGATTGCCTGCCCCTGGAGGTGTCTCCCATCATCCTTTCCACTCCAGCTATAAAGTACCCCCTTAGGAAACCTGTCCTCACAGCCAGCCCCACCTCAAAGGACATCCTCTTCCTTTGAATCTTACAGCTAGAGAAAGATCCCTGGAAACACCACAGCAGCCTCCTTTCTGAAGAACAGAACAGCCAGGCGGTGGTGGTGCATGCGTTTCATCCCAGCACCTGGGAGGCAGAGACAGGTGGATCTCCGAGTTCAGTGCGAGGCCAGCCTGGTCTAGTTCCAGGATAGCCGGGGGCTAAACAGAGAGAGATCCTGTCTTAAAAGACCAAAAGAACAGAACAGTGCTAGAGAGAGAAAGGCTTGGAAGGCAATGTCTTCAGATGCTCATAGCCCTGGCTTTAAGGAGGGAAGCATGCTGAGACCTGGGAAAAGGTCTCACATGAAAATAACATTCACCTACCAAGCAAACTCCTACACCTTCCCCAGCCAACCAGACAGAGGGTCTCCTACAGAGCCCCCTCATCAGAGCTCCGGGATTACAGGGTAGAGACCTCTATGGCAGTGGTGAGCAGGCATTTTCCTGGAGAAACTAATTTCTGTGCAATTGGGTGTGTGTGTGTGTGTTATTTTTCTCCTGTCCATGAGTTTCAACAGCCCCAATAAAGTTCCTAAAGTTTTCTCTTTTTGTTTATTTATTTATTTTTATTTCATGTGTATGGGTGTTCTGTCTGGGCACTATTTACATGCCTGGTGATCAGAGAGGCCAGAAGAGGTCTTCAGATCTCCTGGAACTGGAATTACACATGGTTGTGAACTTCCATGTGGTTGCTGGGAATTGAACTGGGTCTTCTGGAAGAAGCAGCCAGTGTTCTTAACTGGTGAGCCATCTCTCCAGCCCCCCAGACTTTGTCTATTTTAGAAGGCCTACATCTGCCCCAAGCCTAGTGCCTTCATCTACTCTTCCAGTCTTGCCTTTTCCTCTAATAGCTGTCTGTCCTCTTTCATCTACCCAACACCCCACGATTGTCACCTTCACTCTGAGCCCTGATCTCTATGTGTGTGTCTGTGTGTGCAAGCATGAAGATGGCATGTGTAACAGAGGGATCGAGTGTGTGGGGTTTTCTAGGGAATCTGTGAGAACTTGTCGGGTACAGAGTAGAGCTGGGCAGTGGTGGTGTTTGCCTTTGCCTTTAATCCCAGCACTCCCGAGGCAGAGACAGGTGGATCTCTGAGTTCCAGGCCAGTCTGGTCTACAGAATGAGTTCAGGACAGCCAGGGCTACACAGAGAAATCCTGCCTTAGAAAACCAAACCAAGAGAGCTTTCATTATGTAATAATGAAAGCTCAAGTCTCTTTCATTATGTAAAGCAGCTTAGATGTGTGGGGAAAGGTATCCCCCATAGGGTAGGACATGAGCATATATGCTCATACGTTTAGATAGCCTTATTTTTGAGAAGGAACATTAGTAATTTGACTTGTCATTCATGGGTATATGTGCCAGGTACGGTGCGTTTTAAATAAAAAAATATTACATTTATTTGTTTTTGTGTTGTGTGTGTGTGGGGGGGGGGTCCATGCCTAACAGAGGCCACATGTGGAGCTCTTGGGAGTTTGTTCTTTCCTCCTCAGGTTTGGTGGCAAGACTCTTTGTCCACTGAGCCATCTCATCAGCCTTAATCCTGTGCTTCCCTTCAAAGAGTTGCCCATGGCTGGGTATGTAGCTATATGTATATACACCACACCTTCAAGTCTGAGTTTGCAGGTCCATGAATGAGCCGCCTTTCGTAGAGGGATATTGGTATACGGCAATATATGTTGGATGAAGTTTCTGTGTATTTTTGCGCATGTGGCAACAGATGCTTGCACGAATATGGATACATGTTGCTTAATGAACATGATACATGTCCTCCTGTCCTGCTTCGAGGCAGGTCCTGAACACAGCCTGGAAGTACAGAGGAGCTAGCCATATTTTCTGTGCCCTCCCAGGAACCATCAAACTAGACTCATCCCCACTCCTAGATTTTGCCCCAGTTCCTGCCAGGCTACATTTTGCACAGAGTGCCAGGAAAGGCGGGGCTCAGTACAGGCGAGTCCCAGACAGCAGATTCCCTCCAACAGTCTCAAGGGCCTGCAGGAGCTGTGGTGTCGCAACTAAACTGGGGCCCCTGCCGGAAGTGGAAGCTTGCATTGGGGGTGGTGAGGCGCAGTCGCGGCGGTCGCGGCGTGCCAGGCTCTGGGCGCTCGGCGGGGGCGTGCGCGCCACGCGCGTGCGGGGCAGGCTGGGCGCCAGGTGGCACCCTCCAGGCCCCAGCGTCTGTTTACCAACAAACTGTCATCGCTCTGCAGCTACGCATTCCGACGCGCTGAATAACCGGCCGGCGCTGGCGATCTGCTTTCCACTCCCTCGCAGAGCCCTGGCAGCGTGGGGCCATGCAGACCCGCGCGACACGCAGAGCGCGAACACAGGTTCTGAGTCCCCAAAGCGAAGCGTCTCTAGTTACCGCGCAGTTCCCCTCGTCCCTTAGCCATCCCAATTCCTAGCACCTTGAAAATCATTACCGAGACTTCCTGACTCTACGATCCCCCAGGAACTCGGAGTAGACGCAGGGATGTAGGGTCGGGAGCTCGCACCCCTCCTGTTTCCCTGTGCACGCTAACGCGGGAGAGGGGGTAGGGGAAGGGGGGGCGGGCCCAGCTTTGAGCCTCCCTGAGGTCACCGTGCAGTAGCCAATCCAGGGTGTCTAAGTGGGCGGGGGACCCTTGGGGTCCCGGGAACCGAATCCAGAGGAAAAGATGGAGGAGGGGTAAAAACCACGGAGCACCCCAAAACCCCTTTCCCGGGTGCGAGCTCTCTTCTCGAAGAGGCTCAGAGAGACACTTTTCCTGGGATCTGTATGAGGGTGGCTTGCTGGAGACTTTGAAAGGAGCTGGCAGAGAGAGTAGACGGCGTGCAGGCCATGACCTAGGCCCTGTGGTCCGGCATCTGCCGCAATGACCTCTTTACCCTGTGCTCTTCCTGGCCACGGTGCCTCCAGCGTTGTCTTCCCGGACCTCGCCCCCGCCCCGTCCGTGGTGGCTGCTTACACGCTCGGACTATCCCCCGAAACCGCAGCTTCCCCCGATTTGTCCTACTCCCAGTCCTATGGCCACCTCCTGTCCTATTCCTACCCTGGGCCAGC
This sequence comes from Grammomys surdaster, assembly GCF_004785775.1. Taxonomy (NCBI): domain Eukaryota; kingdom Metazoa; phylum Chordata; class Mammalia; order Rodentia; family Muridae; genus Grammomys; species Grammomys surdaster. Next base: position 4,547,069 of record NW_021620860.1, read on the forward strand.
AACCCCAGGAGACTCTTACCTGCCCAGCCAGCAACAATCGGTGGCACCGTCTCAGTCTTTTCACCGGCCAACTGAACACCCGCAGGAACTCGAAGGGGGTAAGGGTGACCTCGGCGGCTCTTTTCACCTCTGGGGTCTGGGTTGTCTTTGCATAAATTTCGCGCTCTTCTGCTTGCACGCAGCTAGAGGGATTCAAGCGTTTCTCTCTCGGATACCCTGGAATCTGCGTTAGGGGGAGGGCGAAGGATGGGGGAGGAGCGGAGGCAAGTTGATCTAGGTCTTCTTTTTAAATCAGACCTGGTTTCGATTTGCCGTTTTTTTGTAAAGCCAGGCGGGAGGGCTCCCCACCCGGTCTCCTGGAGCAGTAGAGTTGTGTATGTACCTGTGTAACGGAGAACTGTCATAATCCAGATGGAGGGGTGGAGACCTAACCCCTTCCCCGCGATTCTCCTCATCCTTCACTCCGTTCCCGACATCATCCCTCTTGAGTTCTGGTCTCAGAGACCAGTAATAAAACAAACACCACTAAACAGAAATCAATTCCCAGTCGGAGGTAGGTAGACAACTAGGCGGGGTTCCTTCTCTTTTCCTGGGCCCCACCCCCTTTTTCCTAGAGGTGCCTAACCCTGTTTGCTAACTGGACCCTGCAGAATCTGGGTGTAGGACCCCACCAACTGTTGCTCAAAGAATAGACTTACAGGCTAGTCTTACCAGTCTCAAGATCTTTCCCTGGCCTCCTCTGCCTCGCGCCTATGCCATTCTTACCGTCCCTCTTCACCCTTAACATTGGGGTACATTAGACCCAGTTCCTGTTGCCTGCAGCAAATAGGAGCTCCAGAGAAAATGCTCAGTGAAGACAAAGGAACAGCTGGTCTTCCTAGCCCTGACCTATGCACAGCCCAAACGACAGCCCCTGGCTGGCAGTATGAGGATGCTATCTATCCACAGACCCACTGACTCCCGGAACATCGCAATGGTCCAGTTGTTCTTGGCATAATCCTCAAAGATGCATGTCTGCTATGTAACTTCACGTAGTCAGTTCCAAACCAAGACATTTCTTTCCTTTTCCCTTGTCATTCTGGTGTAAATATATGACACATACAAACACCCAGGACCAAGGACACACTAGAATAGGGGCTCAAATTCCTTGTTCTATGGTTGGAGAAACTGAGACAGAAAGATTCAGGACACAACTTCTTTTCCAGGCTCCCGGCCCTGGTCAAGTTCACTTTCCTCAATGAATGGAGCCAGGAAAGGGGACTTCAGGGAACTTCTCAGGACCCCAGAAAGTTAAAAGCCTTCTGGGGCAGAGTGGGGGGTGGGGCTGCTGGGTTGCTGGGTCTTGTTGGAGGAGGGACAGTCGGGGATGGCAGAGTTTTACATACAAATCAACAAAGGAACCTCTTAGGCTCTTCTCTTTAGATATGCTAATATACACTGGGGAAGTAAAAGCAAGGGAGATCCTCAGTTTGAGGACAACCTGGGCAATCTGCTCTGCCTCCTGTGTGTGCATATGAGGACAGTGTGCATTTTGGGACTGAGGCAGAAGAACTTATTGGGAGACCTATCTGGCAATAATGTGAAGTTGTCTTCCATGTGCCTGCCCTTGCTTGGTCCAAGAACAATGGACTGGAGAATTCTTTCTATTTTATGTACTTTACCCGGATCCAACGAAAAATAAAATAAAACAGACGCTGTGTTCACAAGCAGATACTTTTTAAAAAAATATACCGTAGCATTTCGCTATTGAAATTGTGTGGGCCGCCCATTCTTGAAAGAATAATTGGAGTATGAGAGAGGGCTTGGGGTGTCCTAAACCCATACTACGTGTGTACCTCCATCCCAGGGAGGCATTTGGCTCGGAAAGAGCCTAGCAACACCCCGTTGAGGCTGCGGGTGCGGCTGCCGCGCCTCCACGGACGCCCTGGGGACCCGTTATCGAGGCTGGGGTAAATCCAGTTGTGACTTGCCAAAACTAGTGTGGAAAAGGCAGCTGTTCCGGAAGGCACCTGGAAGGTGGTCTGCTCTACGAGTTCAGCAGTCCAGGCTGTCTTCCTTCGCTTTCTGCTCGTTATTACCCGAACTGCGCAGTCCAGGCAGCCAAGAAAGCATGAGTGGTCGCTTGGCTGCCAGCCCCAGGCGAGCAGTAGGGGTCAAAGTAGGAAAGACAAGATGGGCGCGGGCGGAGCGGAAACCGAATGGTTTTTCTGGGAATTGGCTGAGGTTGGGATCCAAGAAACAGGATTTGAGGACCACAGCCCCCAAGGCCACCGGTGAGGGATGTGGGGGAAGTGAAGGCAGTGGTGACTGCGGGGGCCCACAGCCCGAGACTCTAACATGTGTTGGGTAAACCCAACTAGGAATGGATGGGGGAGCGAGTGGAAGGACAGAAGCTGTGACCGCTGCCAGGATACAGAGACATCTTACACACACACCCCTCTATTCTGGGGTCCTCATTGTAGACCCGCACGAAATGAGGCAACTGTCACCCCAACATTTTGTCAACCTGGGCAGGCATTTTGCCTCTTTACCTTCCTACTTCTCATCCTTTTGGACAGTCTCAGTATCCCATAAAATGGTTCAGGTTGGGGCCCCGGGTTCAGGAATGGAAACCAAAGGCCTCAATCTTGACCCCAACCTGAAAGCCTTTTCCTAGAGAATCAGGTTGGTATTGGGAGTTGGGGGTCTATGGGGAGTACCAGATCTTATGCCACAGCCTCACAGCGTTGACATAATATAACAACCTTTATTGCTGGCAGATCGCAAAGCTTTTTGGACCTACCACGAGGGAAGTGCTCTGTACTTGTGGCCCACAGGAACACAAGGCTACCACACATCGATCTGGCTTCTAGATCCCTGAAAAGCCTCCCCTGAGCTAGCCAGCCCTTGGGGAAGAAAAGGATGGACCTTTTTCCTGCAGGGTACACAAGGACTCACGTTTCCTGGCTTGATATTAGCACTTAAGGCTGACTTTTACAGGCCCCCTTCAGAAGCAAGAGATTGCCACTCACCATACCTCTGAGCTTTGAGTATTGTAGGTTTCTTGAACCTTGGATGCACTGCTCTGATCATCTCCAGACCTTAGCTCAGCTCTCCATGAAGTCTCTTGCCCTGTTCTAGTCTGAGCAGGCCCACCAACCAACCAACCAACTCCCCTGCCCCCTCACTGCAGGAGCCTGGGCACCCTTACTTGGCCCCTTGGTGGGTTCTGTTCTTAGGTCCCATACTGGTAGCTTCAACAGGACAAGAATTCAAGAACTGCAGTTTGTATCAACAGTCACTGGTGTTGAAATGGCAGGGATAGGTAAGGCTCCCTCCATTGCGCACACACCGAGGCTCTCGGGTGGATGGTGAAGGCTGCGTTGTTTTTGCCGATTGCCCATGGGGTGAGATGCAATGAGCTTATTAAAAATGCCTGACTTACCCAGTCCCTTCGCATGCTTACAGCTCAGTGTTCTTCTGCCTCCTAGAATCAGAGAAGCTGTCACTGTCTCTCGAGCCCTCCCAGCAGTCCCTGACCAGGAAGCTGCGCAAGCCTAGAACCATCTACTCCAGCCTGCAGCTGCAACACCTGAACCAGCGTTTCCAGCATACCCAGTACCTGGCCCTGCCTGAGAGAGCTCAGCTGGCAGCGCAGCTGGGACTCACCCAAACCCAGGTATGGCCAGTCCTGTCCCTGCCCAGGGCAAAGCTTCCTAGTCCTCACTTCCTGAGAACCCACAAAGGAATCCCATGATTTTGCTGACACAGCTCTTGATAAGGAATGCCCACAGCTGGTTCGAAGTATGAGTTTGGGGTACATATTAGGGGGGAATGGGGCTCAAGAAGAGGAGTGTACCCAGAGACTGAGACTAAGGGAGTCCGGAATTAGAGGGCTGGAACCAAGGTCCCCAGGACTCACCCTCTGTGACCAGGCCCCTTTCCCTTTCCACACCTTTTCATAGACACTCCTAATCTGTTCTCTTTTCCTCTCAAAGGTAAAGATCTGGTTTCAGAACAAACGCTCCAAATACAAGAAGCTCCTGAAACAGAGCTCTGAGGAGCCGGAAGAGGACTTCTCTGGGAGACCCCCCTCCCTGTCTCCTCACTCTTCAACTCTCCCATTCATCTGGGATCTACCCAAGGCAGGCACCCTGCCTACCAGTGGCTATGACAGCAGCTTTGGTGCCTGGTATCAGCATCACTCCCCAGATGTGCTGGTGCTGCCTCAGATGATGTGAGTCTGGAGGGAGGCTGGTCAGGCTTCAGCTCTCTTGTCAAGCCCAGGACCTGCGCACCTGCTCTCCTTCTGGGAGGAGAGGAAACCAACTCCAGATGGATTTGCTCAGAAGACAAGAAGCTAAAGGAGAAAAAGGGAAAGAATGGAGTGGAAGCCTGGCTCTCCAAGCCAGGGAGCTAATCAGCGGCTTTAGACAGCCACAGTCTTGCCACTCCCCCTCCTTTCAGATGACTGCAGCCCCAGCACAGGCCTAGGGTCCAAACCAGGAAGAAAACAAATATTATTTCTGGCCAGACAGTCCTTCCATAAACAAAACCAGAAGTGGACACAGAGTCTCTGTTGTTGGCCACTGCAAAGTCTCCAAGTTTCATTTTCTAATTATTGGTGGTGGCCCAGTGGTAGAGTAAGTGATTAACATGTATGAAGCCCTAGCACCAAAACAAAACCATGGAGTGTCGGCCCGTGGGCAGCTCATACGTCTCTCTTTGAAATGGCTCTCTACCGCCATGTCCACCCATTTCTAGTTGATAGTCGTGGGCTTAATCGTCCATGTAATTCAACAGATCTGCATTGAGAGCCTCGGCCCATGACTCTCCGTCCTTAACACCTAACAAGTCCACTTGCGTGTATTGTCGGAAGCCCAGAAGGAGAAATGGGACAAACAGATTCTCTGGATCAGTGCAGGCATAGCTGCAAATGTGGGGTAGCCTTGGCACCTCAGCTCCGATGTTGCCTCTATCCAAAAAACTGCTCCGATGCACTGTGACTCTGTCCAGCATTCCCAGGGACTTGTCATCTCTCAAATCATAAGCTTCAGAGAGTAAAATGTATACAAAAAAGCAGAGTCCTGAGTGTTCAGCATATTTGTCTTCTGTATTCATCCTGGTTGGAGCTGGCGTTCAGCTTGTCTTCTCTCTCATCTGATATATCCTCCCTTTCACCAGAAGTCATAGATGCTACTTTTTTGTTTGTTTGTGTGTTTGTTTGTTTTTGTTTTTTGTTTTTGTTTTTTGAGACAGGGTTTCTCTGTGTAGCCCTGGCTCTCCTGGAACTCACTCTGTAAACCAGGCTGGCCTCGAACTCAGAAATCCACCTGCCTCTGCCTCCCAAGTGCTGGGATTAAAGGCTTGCACCACCACTGCCTGGCTGACACTACTTTTTAAATTCATGATTTTTTAAATTTTATTTTATATGCATTAGTGTTTTGCACACATGTATGTCTGTGTGAGGGTATTGGAACCCCTGAAACTGGAGTTACAGACAGTTGTGAGCTGCCATGTGGGTGCTGGGAATTGAACTTGGATCCTCTAAGAAGAGTACCCAGTGCTCTTAACCACTGAGCCATCTCTCTAGCCCAACACTAGATTCTTGTTGTGCCTCTGCCACCAGGTAGCTCTGTGGTTCTAGCTCTGGATCATCCTGAAAGTCCCTATGGCTTCACATGAAATGGGAAGATGCTCATGCACAGAGCAGCTCAGTCAGAATGGTCTTCCCCAGCAGACACCTCCTGGGGCCAGTTAAAGAGGGAGCTGGGCACTTCACAGCCACAGTGTTTCACATTCAATCCAGATTGTCCTTGGGAGAGGACTAAGTTAGGTCAGTCCTCCTGGAAGAAGTGATCTGCTGGAGGTGGAATGGCTTTAGCCTACAGAAAGGGGTGGGGGAGGAAGAATACTAGAAAGAACTGGAATTCTCCATCTAACACACATCTGTGGATCTCCTGCTGGGCAGCTCCTAGGGAGAGAAGCATGGCCAGGACAGGTGCTTCAGGCTAACACGTGGCTGAACGGAGGACTGGAGGCAGTGTGACAAGAAGCAAAGGAAAAGCAGGACAGAGGCCGTTTGGGCACTGTCCAGAGGCTATAAGTCCAGTGTGGGCTGGGTGAGAAGACTGGTCAGCTCCCAGAGCATCAGGACCACAGCCCCGCGATTCATCCTGTGCCACAGCTCCTACCTTACTTACAGCATGGGGGTGGGCGGAGGACAGGGTCAGCCCAGAGTGCCCCTGGGGGCTGGGGAGGGGCCTCCAGTTCCAGGCAAAAGGCTTCAAAGGCTAGCTTCCTCTCACTGCCTGAACCTGTTCCCAATCACATCAAACTGAGGGCACCAGTCCTTGGCTGAAAAGCCCAGTAGGGCACTTCCAGCCAACCCTGAGCTAGAAAGAAATTTGGTTTGGGGTCATAGGGAGGACAGAGGGATATTGCATTCAGTGGAAGGATCTCACCTCGGATGACTGTACACATTTCTTCTTTGTCCCACTACTGGGTCCGTGGTCACACCCAGTCCCCCAGAGACTCAGGGAAGATCGCCTCTTGGGCAGCAAATAGCAGGTCATAGGGCAGAGTGGAGTGAGCCCCCCGCTGTACCCACTGTAGAGACCCCCATCTCCTTCTCCCTTTCACCCCGCCTTGGACCCTGGTTCCATTGCTCTAGGGGTGGATGGCCCCAGATAGCTCCTCTAGGTTTTCTTTGAGGCCAAGGGCCCTGGGGGTGCTGTTCCCTGCCATGCAGGCTACACACTCCTCTTTCCACAGAGCAAGATAAGATCTACCGCCCCATCTCGGAAAGCCTCCAAAGGCAGATTAATTGGACAGCCCAACACGAGTCGCATCGTTAAAACAACAGCCTGGGTTGTAAAGTTAAATAGCAGAAGCATAATTGTTCTCCCAGTCAGCGACCAGCTGAGCCTGCGGCACCCCTTCCCTTACCCCCGTGCGCCCTTTCCAGGGAAAATGAGACTCTTCTCCACTTGGGACCTAGTCCAGTTGCCTCGAACTTCTAGGTGGTGATGGTCCTGGAGGAATCCCAACAAGAAAGGTGCCTCGTCTCCATCTCTCTAGCTGCCATGGTAGAACCTGTAGTTCCCCTTCCCAGGATGAAGCTCCATTGGGAACACTGTATCAACAAAGCAAAGGGAAGATGGAAGGTAGACTTTGGTCTCCAAAGTTGTCCCAGGAGTGAACACTTGCTTTCTTTGTGTTAGCCTTGGCTGTACTGGAATTCACTCTGTAGACTGGGGTAGCCTTGAACTCAGAGACCTGCCTGTCTTTGCCTCCCAAGCACTAGGATTAAAGGCCTGTGCTACTGCCACCACAGCGGCTGCCTCCAGGCTTGCAGAGTTTCTTAACCTCTCTGTGCTTTCTTTCTTATTCCCTCAGACAGGAACAATAATAGGATTTGCCTTGCCATATAGTTGTGTTGATGAATTGATAAAATGCCTGTAACAGCCTTGACATAGTGCCTGGAACACAGTAAGCACTTTATAAATGACATTCACATCTGCTGCGGTGGCAATAGGAGGGGACAGCCTCCTTCCAGGGTGAGTTCCTCTCACCTAAGCAGATAAACCTGCCTCCCCAGGATAGGGAGGAAGGATGGGGCTGGAGCTAGACCCCAGCACATCCGGGGCAACATTGTTAGAGGGCAGGACTCGGGCAAGGTCCTCTACTCAAAGTGGGCAGTGGCTTTGCCCATGAAACATCATCTGAGGCTACAGAACAGGAGCAGTGTGTCCAGGGCACACGCTGTCATGTCCATGGTCTCAGTCACAGGAAAGCGGCCTCCTTCTGGGTAGCCCACCCCCCACCGCTCCCCTGTACTATTTTAAGGCATGTCCCCCACTCTCTCCCCCAGACCAAATGAGATTCAATTAATTCAATTAAAGCAATTTGGAAGCAGCTCCTGAAGGCTTTGGATGTGAGATAATTACCAGTAATTTGCTTCTGTGAAGAGGAAAAGGTTACACGGGGTCTAGCGTAGGGAAGGAGGCAGCCCTCTCCTCACCAAATGCACCCAGATCTAGAAGGATTCCACACAGCAATCTTAGCTGCCCTCCCATTGGCCAAATTGTTTGCAGGTGGGAAGAAGGAGCATGTGGCTGGTGGGAGGGGGTGGGAAGACCCTGGGATGATGGGCTGCCCCTCCTCCATCCCCAAATCTACTGTGCCTGTGTGAGGTGGGGGTGGGGCTCACTCCTCCCTCCCACCAGGACACTCCAGGACTTCGTAGCTCTGGCAGCTGATTACTCACCCAGTCCCAGCCTCACTCGGGCTCGGATGCCTGGGCTTGCCTCTGGGATTGGATCCAGAGGCGCTGGAATGTGATCCAGGTAGCTGAGGCCCGTGTAGACGGAGCTTTGGAGATCAAGGACCTTCCTAGAATTTATAGGGGATATGGGTCAGTGGGGCAGGATCTACTGGAGGTGGACAGTGACCACCTGTTCCCAAGTCTCTTGAGATGCCCTCTGTGTCCCCCCTCCCCCAATCTCCCCGACCCCCACACACTCCAGCACTTACTGGTTCTGACAGGAGTTGAATCAAAATCCCTTCCATTGTCTTGGTGGAAATCTGCTGTTTGGCTGGCCCCAGGGCCATTGAAGCTTCTTCCTTCCCAAAAGCATATTATAGGTAGGTTCCACTGTCCCCACCTCAGTTTACCTCAGATAGCCCTTTCCTCGACAGGCCTCAGGTAGCCTAGAAGCTGAGGAGGATAGGGCTGAGTGGGAAGAGGGGACCTCTTTCCTTGGGATGATGCCCTGTTTCAGGTCATCATGATTTAACAATTAAGATGTGGACAAAAAGGCACTGGTTATGGACACATGCCTATCATCCCAGCTGAGGCAGATCTCGGTGTGAGGCCAGCCTGGTCTAGGAAGTGAGTTTTAGAACAGAGCAGTCAAGGCTACAGCCTTGTTCTGAACTGTCTATCATGGCCTGTCTTCCACCTTTGCTATTCCCAAAGGAGTTTCTCAGCTCTTTTTTTTCTCCCCTCTGCACCCCACTTTCTCCCAGCTGTGGGCCTATTGGTGGTGGGGCCAGGGATGTGTTCAGTGAATCCTCCATGGCTGCCGCCTCTTCCCAATGGGCAAGCTCCTAGCTGGAAGCCTGTGTCTCCTCCACTCCATGCCTCTTCCTCTCATGCCTCAGCCAGTCAGATCCAGTACAAATGCAACAATACAAAGACCCTGTCATTCCAGAGTGCATGCTGACAGGTGGGTCCAAGGATCCTGGCATGGGAGTCACACGAGTGTTAGAAGGTAGAGACAAGAGGACCAGTAGTTTAAGGTTATCCTTAGCTACATCGCAAGTTCAAAGCAGTCTGGGCTTAATGTAACTCTGTCAAGGAAGAAAGGGAGGGAAAAGAAAAAAAACTAGAAAAGAGGTTGGGTATGATCATATATGCCTTTAATTCTGGAATCCCAGGCTAGCCAGGGCTACTATATAGGGAGATCCTGTCTCAAAAATAAATTAAATAATAAATAAATAAAGATTTAAAAAGAAGCCTCTCCTTCTCTGTGTGTGTGTGTGTGTGTGCGTGTGTGTGTGCATGTGTGCAGGAACACAGGCTGTATTTCTCCCTCTGGCTTCTCTCGTACTCCATCCCTTTCCCTACCTAATGTTTTCTCCCATATTCCTTAGGTGCTGCTGGGAGGGAGGCTAGATGGCCTCTCAGATGATTTCATGTTCTTTGCTCGCTTCTTTTTCTGAGCTCTGGCTAGAACTCCCATCCCCAGCTCCTCCCTGCACCCCCTGGCTCCCAGACATGCCCCTAGCATCCAGCGCTGCCTGAGGCAGCGGCTAGCTAAGGATGGGGGTGAAGAAGCTTCTTCTGGACTTCTCCATGGATCCTTCTGTTCCTCTGCCTCAGCTTTCTACCACTGACTCTCAGCCTAAGGGAGGGTCCCAGGCTGGCAAAGGCAGCTATGGGCCTGGAGCCCTGTGTTTGGTAGATTGCTGGGTAAGCTGGGCAAGTTATATAGTCTTTGAGGCTCACATGATTTCCTCTTGGCTAGGGACTGGTGTTGTGGCTACCACTTTCCCCTCAAGGCTAGAGTTTTCTAAGGCAGAAGACCTCAGAGTCTCCCATTAGCCTGACAGCTCTCTCCAGGAACAGAACTCTGCTTCCATGAATCAGACTGGATGCAGTCTACACCTTTGGGCAACCCCAGAGTTGGCTGGCCCTGAGCCACTGAGCCAGGTTTGGCCAGCCCAGAAAGAGTAAAAAAGTAGACCCCATGGAGGATGGGAGGCTTTCTGATTGTCATCTCCTCATGGGTGCTAATCCTCAGCTTCACTGACTCCCAGACAGAGAGATTAGGTCACTTGCAGGGGACAATGCCCCTCTGCAGATTCTACATAGGACACGTTCCCATCTGGACTGGCTGTCTTTCAGAGCTCAGCTGAGACCTGAGGGAGACACTTGCCATTGTCCAGGAGACTGGCCCCCTTTGCCAAGCTGATGACTAAAACACAAGGCAATTAGGTCGAGCATGTTACCTGGTCTCTTTGTCTAGCTTTACACGTGGGAGGTAAGATGGTTTACATGCTCCCACCATATTGAACTTGCCAGAGATCAGACTGGAGTGGGCTCCTGGCTCAGTAGCTCCCCCCTCTGCCTATTCACCCTTCCCTCCAACTCTGATGTTTTCACCCCCTTTTAAAGGAGGGGCTGAGCACGAAGGGGCAAGCAGAGAGCAGAGGAGAGAGCCGGGATGATAGGCAGCTAGTATCCTCATCTCTCCCCTCCCCACTAGCAAGGCCTACACAGCCACTGGCCCATTTCTCTCTTGGACAGAGGAGCCGCTCTTGGTCTCTGCAAGCTGGGGCCTGCCATAGACCACTCCTCCCAGCCCTGGGGCTGTCGGGAATTCTTTGCTCTGACAGATCCTCGGGGAAGCCAGGCTGCACGAGGCAGGGCTTTTGACATGCCTCTGCCTTACCCTTGTCACATTCCCTGAGCCCAGGGGGGATCAGCTGGACCCACCAGTGCAGGGCCTTCTACCCCTGTGACCCTAGGCCACCTCCTCAAGGCTTGTGCCTCCCTCTCTAAACTTGGAATGCTGCCTTCAGATTCAGGGCTGGACCCTTCCAGCCTTTGGCAACTCCATCTGAAAAATAAAAAACAAACCTTCTTGCTCTGCTATGAGGACAGCCCTACGTCATCATTTGGTCCTCTGGACAGACAGCCTAGAGACTGGGCAGTTTACTTTACCCCTCTGGGTCTTTATTTCCTCACCTCTGCATCTGGACTAATGAGCAAACTGATGCACTCAGGGGCCAGGAGTTTGGCTCAGTTGGTAGAGCATTTGTTTAGCTTGAACAAATCCCTGGTTCCATCCTTAACACCACAGAAACCAAGCGCACCCCTCCAAGCATTCTGGAAGTAGAGATTGGTGGGTCAGAAGTTCAACATTATTCTTAGCTGTATTCTGAGACTCAGAAGTCCAATGTCATCCTTAGCTAAATAGTGGGTTTGAGGATGGCCTGGACTACAGGAGAGCCTGTCTTTTTTTGTTTGTTTGTTTTTCGAGACAGGGTTTCTCTATATAGACCTGGCTGTCCTGGAACTCACTCTGTAGACCAGGTTGGCCTCAAACTCAGAAATCCACCTGCTTCTGCTTCCCAAGTACTGGGATTAAAGGCATGTGCCACCACTGCCAGCAGGAGAGCCTGTCTTAAAACAACAACAACAACAAAAAGCATTGTCTAAAGGCCTTTGGAGGCGGGAGAATACACCCTGGGTAAGCTGTGAATCACAGAAGCAATGGTGGAAGATACAGTGGCTTTGGAACATACAGTGGGTTTGGCATCAGGATGTCTTTCCTTGCTGCTGGAGTCCTGCAGAACTGTCACAGCTTGGTTTCTGTTGTTTCCATTAAACCAACTTGAGGAGGACAGAGGTCAGTGGGTCAGAAGTTCAACATTATTCTCAGCTGTAACTTTTACAGTTTACAGTCCATCAAGAGAAGCCAAGGCAGGAACTCAAGGCAGACTTGGAGGCGCGAACTGTGGCAGAGACCACTGCTTATGGGCTTCCTCTCCATGGCTTGCTCAGCTTGCTCTCTTATACAACCTGAACCACCTGCCCAGGGGGCGGGGCTCCCCCACATCAATCATAAATCAAGGAAACGCCCCACAGACATGCCCACAGGCCAATCTGATGAGGATGGTTTCTCACTTGAGGTGGTTCTCTCTTCCCAGGTGACTCTAGTTTGTGACAAAAGCTAACCAGTGCAAAGGTACACTTCTACCCTGGGACTCCCAAGCATAAACAGCTGGGCAATGATGGCACGAGCACACCTTTAATTGCAGCACTCGGGAGGCAGAAGCAGAGGCAGGGGCAGCTCTGAGTTCAAGGCCAGCCAGGGCTACACATAGAAACCCTGTGTCACAAACAATGAGAACAATAATAACAAAAACCCCATGAAACTGGGCTGGTGGGGTGACTTGGTGTGTAAGGGTACCTGCCACTACCCAGCCTGACAACCTAAGTCCAAAGAGAAGCAACTCCTAAAAGTTGACCTCTGACCTCACCATTGTTCTCTTACTCCTCCACCCTGAGCTCGTGTATAAGCACAAACATGAATAAATGAATAAATTTAATAAAGATATTAAAAAAAAACCAACTCCCCAGAGTGCTGTGCTATAGTGACTGCTGAGCAAGAGAACAACACAGTTAGAATCTCTCCCAAGGCCTCCTGCATCTCTGCCGGTCTCAGCTCCAGAGCCTGCTCCAAACACACATCTCTATGGGGTGAGGGCCTCCTGTGAGCAGAGCCCTGGTGTGGGCAGTCTCCCTCAGACTTCCAGCAGTGTGGGTGGTCAACTGCTTTGTGATGAGGGGAGGCAGTTACACAGGAAGCAGCTGAAGGGCAGGTCCTACTGTGTGCATCCAGGCCAGTCCACTGCGTCTAAGGAGAATGACTTCCAAGGAGTATGGCCCCACCTGGAGCTCACAGCTAAGACCAAGGCAGGCGAGGCCACTGACTTATTTATTTTTTTTAATTATTTTGTTTTGGGACAGAGTCTTCATGTGTAGTCTAGGCTACCCTCAAATTTATAACCTTCATACCTCCTCCTCCTCCTGAGTGCTGAGAGTACAAGCATGTGCCACCATGTCAATCTGACTTCTTCATTCATAGAATACCCTCAAAACCCTAACTCCAGAATACTTCCATTGTGTCGGGGAACCGCGGCTCTTTCTTTGGTATTTGACTGATACCAAACAATTCTGAGAATTCTACGGCATTGGACACAAACATACACACACACTCACACACTAGTACACACACACACATTTCCCAGGAATAAGTGACTCACTGTGTCGGCTAAACACAGGCTATGTATAAGGCCCAGTAACGGTCTCTAGTATTTTCCTTTAAGAAGGTGAATGTAAAACCCAGCTCCTCTCAGGTACAGGCCTGGCTCTCCCTGTTACTCTGTCTGCTGGTCCTAGGATATAGCTCTGTTCTAAGTGACCATCTCTTCACTATCACTGAACCACAGCTGACTTACTGGGATCGATACAATGTTTCCACCACAGGAGGAATTCTTTTTAAAATTTTTACTGTGTGTATGTGTGTTTGCAGGCGTGAGTGTGCTACAACTTTTGGTAGTCTGTTCTCTCTGTCTCTCTTGCTTCTGCTGTGCAGCACACTCCAGGCTAACTGGCCTAGGACCTTCTGAAATTCTGTTAGCTATCCTGTCTCAGCCTCCCATCTCTCTGTAGGAGTGCCTTTACAGATGTGCACCACTACGTCAGACTTTCATTTTGTTTTTGTTTTTCTCCAGACAAAGTTTCTCTGTGTAGCCTTAGCTGCTCTGGATCTCACTCTGTAGACCAGGCTGGCCTTGAATTCACACCTATTCTCCTGCTCGGATCAAAGGCGCTACCACTGCCCAACTTTTTTTTTCTTTTTTTCTTTTTAAACATTGGCTGATTTCAGAAATCAACCTCAGTTCTTTGTGTGGCAAGCATTTTATCCACCAGCCACATAAAGAGGAGTTCTACCAGAGACCACATCCCATAGAGGAGGAAGGACCACCTTTGAACATCCTCTGACGGCCCTAAGACCTCCCTGGGACAGCAGGAGTGTCTGAATTGCTCGTAGATGACTAAAGGGAAAAGTAGCAGCAGTCTGCTGAGCTCTCATTGTGGTGTCAAGTTTTGTGCCAAGCCGTTCATGTGCGAGCTGTCCCTTTTCATCTCTTCAGCAGCCCTGTGAGAGACATGATTAGCTGCATTTTATAGCAGAGTGAAAGTAAGGTTCAGAGAGGGCAGGTGGCTGACCTGAGGTTACACAGCCTCAGCTATCTTACCTGGAAGATGGGATTATAATGGCACTGGCCTTACCAGGTAGTTATCAGGATTCAATAAGACAGGACTCAGGAAAGCCCTTGGCACAGAAGCTGTGTGGCTGGCACATAGTAGGTCTTCAGCGAATCTCTTCCCAGCCAAGAACTTTGGAGCAGTTTTTCTCTGCTTCCTTCCTATCAGCTTGCCTTCTCCCTCAGGCTTCTCCACACGCCTCCAGCTGCCCCTGCTCCCTGGACTGAGGATGCCCCACCCTTCCCCGTGTCTCCCATTGGTGATTCCTGAGCTCAGGGCACAACTGACTGGCCCCAGGGGTGGGTGTGGGACTGTGCCACACGCGTCGCATGACGTGTCTGGGTGCCCTCGGTGTGGTACACAGGGAAGCGTGTGCTGTTACTGTTTGCCAGGTGCAAGGTGAACTGCCTGGGGTGGGGGGGACGCCCCTCCCTCATGCAGCTGATCCTCCAGGGTGTGGAGCCTCCTGCTTACTCAGCAAACACTTCCAGCCCTGCACTAATTTGTCCTGGGAGACAACCCAGGAATTTGGGCCCACAGGCCCCGCCTACTGGTTCCCCTTCTCAGGCTGCCCCCTTCCTGGGTGCTCCCCAGCTCTTCCTCACCTTGAGCAGAGAGCAGCCCTTTCCTTAATGCCTCCTGGATCTCTGAGCATCTTAGACTCTCCTGGGACTCAACAAATCAATGCCCTGATTCCCAGGCAGTTTCTAAAACTCTCCAGCCTTCTGGTTGATTGACAGTTCTGGCAGTAACTTCCTCCTGTCTGGGGGAGCTATTGGTTTGGCCAGGGGCTGAGCATCCATGAGGAGTATTCTGTCCAGATGTTGCTTGGTACAGGTAGAGAGGCCCAGTACTCAGCTCTCTCTGCCTCTCATTTTCTGTGTGACCTCAAGTAAGTGGCATGGTCTCTCTGTGCCAACTTCCTGATGATTAAAGGACATCAGTCCAGAGAGGACGCAGTCAGTCTTTTTCCTCAGTTACACAGGACAGTGACCATAAGCTGGACTTCCTCCTGTCATCCCCCAACCCCTCAACAGCTTGCCTCGCTGGAGGCAGCCCTCATTGCCCCTGCCCAGTCTGGCAGTCGCTC
Source organism: Grammomys surdaster (assembly GCF_004785775.1). Taxonomy (NCBI): domain Eukaryota; kingdom Metazoa; phylum Chordata; class Mammalia; order Rodentia; family Muridae; genus Grammomys; species Grammomys surdaster. The sequence continues at coordinate 4,562,485 of NW_021620860.1, forward strand.
AGTTAATACTGAGAGTGGACTGTGTGTGGGTCCCAGGAGCCCTCTGGCTCTTTATGTCCTTCATGTCCATGATGTTCACAGAGCATTCTGATGTTCCAGCTGTGCAAGGCACCTCCCGGAGTATGTCGAGGAGACCTTGCCCAGGTGTCTGCCCACATGAGTTCTCTCCCCAGCGCACTCCCTAGGGATGTGTATAAGAGGCATCTCAGGTCTTTCTCCTTCCAGAGTGAGACAAACCATAGCAAAGCTCAGGCAAATGCTCTGAACTGGGAGGGAATCCTGGAGGCGCCATGCTGGCTCTGGAACTAAGCAAGAAGCAGCCTAGACAGAATTGCTGACTTGGTGTGAGAAGCATGTCTGAGAGACAAAGGAGGAAGACTGGCTGGGCACGGAGGAGGTTCAAGTTCAGAACCTTCTGGGAGAGGGGGTGCTGGGTTCCTTGGGAAAGCTTGTCTGGGCTTCCCTGGCTTCTTGACCCACACTTGTTCCACAGTTTCCCACTTTCTCCTCCTGCTCCTCTTCCACCACAGCCTGGTGGTCCCCAACCTCCTGTCCTCCTCCTCCTCTGGGCCTAGGAAACTCATCTCCAAGCACTTTTTGGCTTTTGAGCCTACCAGTCCCAGGCTTTCGGGTGCTGCAAACAGCTTATTACAGTGATTAACGCTGCAATTAAAGCTGGAAAAACAGAGGCCATGTGCTGGCTGCTGCCCCCCGCCCCCCAACACACCAGTGTCTTCTCCCTTTGCCCTCTGATCCTCTCTGGGCTTGGTCGATCCATCCAGGGTCCTCATGGAGTAGCTGGATAGCAAGAATCCTTGCTCCACCACCCAGAGCCACTCCATTTCATTCACTGGGTGCCCGTATAGGGCCTTTGCAGGAGTGGGGAGTGAGATGTATTGGTGGTAGGCGGCCACAGGGATGGCATATGGAGGCAGAATTGAAGGGCTCTCTAAGGTCTCCCAGAGCCTAGGACCTCCTCAGGGACAGGATTGTGACATTCCTTCTCATCAACTTCCCTAAGAGTTGTCTCCTCTACCCAAAGCAACAGGGTTTTTTCTTCCGTAAGCTCAAAGTGTCAGGGCAACTATTGGCCCACCAGAGAGGCTAGACACTGCCAGTACATCACCTTTAATGAGCTCAACATCCAGGAAGAACCCAAGGATCTCCTGAGTCTGGTTCTTCCCTCCTCAGCATCAGCCTGACGGATGCCAGGATGTGATCTCCTGCTTTCCTTATAAGCTTTGCTTGTGAGAGTCCCGAGGGAGTGTCTCTCAAGCCCGTGTCTTTGCTGGGCATGTGCCTATCATTCAAGACGTTGTTCAAATGACCCATCCTCTAATGCAGCCTTTCCAGACTTCCTTCTCCTCTTCTGCCCCAGATTCCCCAGCTCCATCTGCTTCTGGTCCTGATGGTCTCAGCTCAGGGTCCACAGTCCTTCCACAGGCTGTGGCCATCTGTGCCTGCTGTTCAGCTCAGGAAACATAGGCCGACCTTTTTAAAGGTACCCAGAGTCGGTGGATCAGCCAGTGTGCCAATGCAGAGATGCTAAGAGCACAGTTAGGTCCAAGGCTGAATCCAGAGTGTGGTAAGGAGCTGGATGACCAGCAGCCACGGCCATTTGGTAAGCAGGTCTAGCAAGTGTTGGGTACCTGTTAACCATTTTATTCTGATTATCCCACATAATCTTTCCATCAGCTCTGTTGGTTGGTAGGATCAGTCCAATATTACAGGTGGGGAGATCTAAGTTCAGAAAGGTTAAGTGACTTGGCCAAGGGCACACAGCCAGTAAAGTCAGGAAGGCTGGATCCAAACAACTCCAGAGTGAGTGCACATTACTTCCTGACCAGTGTTAAGCTTTTTGTAGAACTTGCCCAGAGGAAGCCAGGCCCCTCAGCCCTCGGCCCTGAGAAGAAGCCTGCTGCAGGGCCTATCATGTGAGTTGGGCGGTGGGAGCTGTGGTGACTTACTGACCCTGCCTGTGCTTTACCTTCGACCTGGACAGAATAGTCCAACAAGAACATTCATTTTCTTGGAGACGGGGGTTCAAATCCAAGCTCTGTCTTGGATTTGCTGTGTGATCTCCAACAGTCCCCACAGCCTCACCTTTTCTTCCTTTGTTTCTGTTTTTCGAGACAGGGCTTCTCTGTATAGCCCTGGCTGTCCTAGAGCTCACTTCGTAAATCAGGCTGGCTTTGAACTCACAGAGCTCCACTTGCCTCTGCCTCCTGAGTGTTGACATTACAGCTGTGTTCCACCACCTGGCTCTTCGTCTCCCTCCTTTCTCTCTCCCCATTTTTGTTTTTGTTTGCTTGTTTGTTTAGGGCAGGATTTTACTATGTAGCCTAGGATAGCTGTGAATTTATTATGTTATTGTGTAGCTCAGACTAGCCTTGAATTCACTAGTTAGTCCAGGCTGATCCTAAATTCTCAGAAGCAAACAAACACAACTCCCAAAACGACAACAACAACAAACTCAAAACCAAAAAACTCAACTTCCTGTTATAGCTTTCAGATCACTGGAGTTACAGACCTGAACTACCATGTCCAGCATTTTTCTTTCTACCCCTCTTCCTCCTCCTTCTATTTTCTTTTTTTTTTTCTTTTTTCTTTTTTTGTGCTAGGTATGAAATCTAAGGTCTTGTGTATGCTAAGCATAAACTCTATGGCAGGCAGCTGGAGCCTCAGTTTTCTCATCTGAAAAATGGGGTACTATCACACTCACCTACCAATCTGTCATTCACCAGTAGTTTACCAAATGCCACCTGTTATATAATATTAAAACTTGGAAAGCGGTGACCTTCAGGCAGATGTAGGTGTGTGTGCAGGGCAGGGGGTAGGTGGGTGGGAGGGGAGGTGGGGGTCCCCTAGCTGGTCCCTTCTTCCCTGAACATTGTCAGGAGGCAATGTGTGTAGTCAAATAGCACCTGGAGGAAGGTGGGCTCTGTAGTCCCACCTTGGCATGCTGCCAGCTCTTGAGTTCATAAGGGCCCTTCATCAGGGTGGGTGAAGGGCAAGCTGGACGCCTGTCTAGAGTGGGCCTAGAGATGAGGAGAGGAGGAAGGGGAGGTCAGGGGTGGGGCTGACCCCGCAGGAGGTCACCTGGGCAGTTAATCCAGCCTGACAGAGCAAGGAGTTGCTGGGAGGAATTAGGCCCTTACAACACCCTTTCATCCGTCACCGCCTGCCTGCTCGCCCAGCCTCCCTCCTTCCTTCCTCTCTCTGCCCTTTTCTCCTCTCTCCCTCCCTTTGCTGGCAGCCCAGCCCTAATAAAATGCAGTGTCTCCAGCGAGTCTGCCCGGCTGCCGCCTCGCTGCTCCTGCCTGCACGCAGCCCTCAAACCAAAAGCTCAGGGCAGCCCCGCCTGGCAGCTGCCAGCTTAACCCTTGCCAGCCCGAGCCAGGCACATGGGCGTGGCCTCCTCCCTCCAGCCTCCCTGGCTGGCTTGCAGGGTGGGTGAGGCCTTCTCGGGATAAAGGCAGACCAGGGTGGGGGCAGAGGTCTTGTCCTGAGGACCTGGCTTCTGTGTGGCAAGCTCTGGGAGCCAGGCTCATCCTCTGTCCTCCGGTCTTTGCTGGGTCTCAGCCACACAGCGCCAGAGAGGCTCCATCTCCATCAGACAGGACAACACTAAGACCTGACTGGAGGTTCCAAGCTGAGCTGGGTCACAGTGGCTGCTGGATGTTGTCAGTCATTTTGTAAACAAAGATGCTTCTGTGTGTGTGTGTGTGTGTGTGTGTGTGTGTGTGTGTGATGGGGAAACCTGGGTGTATTCTGCACTTGTGTATTGGAGGTCTAGTTCTCCTTGGTTTCTTGTTACGTTAGTGTGGTATTCCTGTCTCAGGTGTTTGTGTGTGTGTGTATGTGTGTGTGTCGTGTAAGGTGTGTCATTCTCCTCAAAGGATGACAATTTTCTTCAGGAGGGACTTCACATATATTTTGACAAGAGATGTCACTGTGTGTCTATCAAGAAGGTGCATAATGTGGTTGTGTATCATCTATGCCATCTCCTGATACACACACACACACACACACACACACATTCATCCTCCTTGGAGTCAGGATCTGGAAGAAGGGATCAGCGTTTCCATCATAGGCAGTCTGTGACAGCATCTAGAAGATTCTGAGTCAGGGCCACACCCTTCCCCAGAAGGCAAACACAGACCCCCTCTGCCTATCCCATTGCTTCCCAAGCCCAGTCTGAGGTCCCACCAGCTATAGGAACAGTTCCTCCTGCCTGCTGGTCCCATCCTCACCCAAGCTCATAGGGATAGACGGGTGCGGGTGCGTGAGGGGCTGGGAGTGTCTGGGCGTGGAGGCAGGGGGGGTTCTACCCTCCTGTGCAAGCATGTCGATGTGTGAGCTCAAGATCAAAGAGCAGCCCTGAGGTGACCTGGCAGCTGCAGTGGTGGTGGCAGAGGACAGCTGGCTGACAGAGAAGCCAAGCCACCATGCAGAGTAGAGTCAGGGAGGCCCTGGTTGGGAGCCTCCCACCCAGGCCTGTTCACAGTGTGGGCAGCCACAGGGTCAGGAGGACCTGGCCCCCAACAAGCATCCCAACAGTGGTTTCCACCCTGACCTTGTCTGGCTCAGCAGTCCCTAGAAGCTCAGAGGTCTCTTCTACTAACCTCCCCTCAACTCCAGGCCTCCCTTCAAGAGCTGTCTGCCGCTAGTTCAAAGAGTACCGTGGTTATTTTCTTCTTCATTTTTTTTTTATTAACATTATATATAAAGACTGGTCCAGTAAGAAATCAGACATGAGAAGGCTGGGGAGGGTGGGAGCTGGCTTCATTCCTGTCCCTTTGGGGTGGGACTCGGAGACCTACCACATCTCTCCTTACTCCTTTACTTCCCACCAAACCCAAATCCAGCAGGAGCCCACATCCCTCTTTCAGCTTGCAAAACACAGGGAGATTGGCCCAGGAGGAACAGGGTCACATAAATAGGAAACCACAAGGGAGGAGACTGCTTCTCTTGGTTGCTCTTTTAAAAAAAAAAAAAGAAAGAAACAACAACAAAAAAACCATACTATATATATAACTACAGTCTTTTACCTCTCCTTTCTTCGATGCTTTACCACATCAGGGGGCAGAAGAAAGTTAGCTTTGGGGGGGACGCCTGGGCCAGGGAGAGGCACTGGGTACCAGCCATCCAAGCCATCAGCCTTACCCCTAAGGCACTGAGTTCTAGGCCTCCTCTTGTCTCCTGGATCCTCACTTGTGTCCTGCAGCAGAGTGGAAGCAGCCTGTTTCCAAGGCTGCGGTGAAGGGGGTGTTTGGGGGTTTGTTTTGCCTGGTCTATCTCTGTAGAGAGTTGGGGTCTGACCCCCCATCCCAGACTGCAAACTTACTGGGAGAAAAATGAAGGGGTGAGCGGGGACAGGGCGGAGCAGAGCTGCCTGTCCAGAGATGAGTGGATTTGGTCCTAACTGTTAACAATGCCCGTTGTTATCCTAGGTTTCAACAGCTTTTAAAACCAGAGTTGTGCAAAGTCCTGTACATGGAAGAAGAAATGGGTCCTTGGGAAAAGACATGGGCAGTCCTTTTCCCCAGGGAAGGGGCGGAAAGATGGCTCCTTTAATTCTTCCCTTGAAAGCCCTGGATATCAAAAGGTTCCCTCATTTCGGGGAGTTTTCTTTGGTTTGACCCTCAAATCCTAATGAGGGCTGGAGAACAAACAGTGGGGACCAGGTCAGGCCCCTATCTTGAGGCTCAGCCATGATGTCATGTCCAATGTCTTTAAAGAGTGGCTCAAGAATGTGTTGTTGCCCCTGGTGCTTTAGGTCTGGCTGTGCTGGAATCCATGGTGTCTGGTGTCCCAGCACGAGTGGACCCGCAAACACTCTGGCTCTTCCATTTTGGAGGTCTCTACTGTGTTTGAAAAGCTGGAAGGTGATTAGCCATCTAGAGGCAATCCAGGTTCCTGGAGCAGAGAGCATGTGCTGTCCCCACTGGGGTGGAGCTCCTCAACATCTGGAGGGCACCCCAGTCTAAACAGGGGGAGGGAGTTTGTCTTGGGGGGCATCCTTGGTCCATGCATTTATCATCTGGAGGTTCTTGGGCCCCTGGAAGAAGGGACAAGGGAGCGAGCAGGAAGGGAGTCTTTCCCCTGGCCCCTCAATGATTCCTGAGTGTCGCTAGGACAGGGCACCTTCTGCCTGGTCCTGGGGGGTCCTTCGTGGGGGGCGTGCAGGCCAGGTGGGTACTCAGTACACAGCCCCAGGGTTAGGGGGGGGCCCAGGGGAGGCATGGTGCAGGGTAGCCGGCTGAGGTGGCTGCTGCTGTAAGTGGGGTCCACTGAGGTTTTGTGTGTGGTACCAGGAGTTGGTGGGGTCGTCCAGGTAGTTTGGGGAGGCACTGTATGGGAGCGGTGGGGGCAGCTGATTGCGGGTAGGGGCTGGAGTGGAGTGGGAAGACGTGTCCCAGAGTGCCGGTGACGGTGGTGAATTGCAGGCCATGGAGTCACTGTTGTTGGGACTGTGTTCCAGTGGCACCTCCCCGTTCTTATAGAGCTTTTTGAACTTGGAGCGGCGGTTCTGGAACCAGATTTTCACCTGGACAGAGGAAGAGACAAGCAATTAGTCAGCCTCTCAGCATACCTAAAGGAACCCCCACCCCAGGGAGCCCACCCTGGAAAAGGCAAAGCGGTACCCAGCCTTGTGAAAGGAAAACTAGGCAAAACCCCAGGGCCCTCACGCCCAAGCCAGCATCTTTCTTTCCAGTTGGGAAAGAACTCTGTGGCTTGGAAGATACTACTGGTCCAGTGTGCCACTTCCAAAGCACTACCTTAGGCAGGTTACTTAACCTCTCTGGCCTCACCTTCCTCTCATTGCAAACTGGGGACTATGCCCACACTACCACCTATCTCAAAGGGTTACTATACGGCTCGACAAAGTTAAGACATAGGCAGCTTAAATGGTCTGCTATACAGCAAGCGCTCAATAAAAGGCACCCTAAGTGGGAAATGGGCAGTTTGTGGTATTTTGCCCACATTAGAGGCCCTTAGACGAAGTTCACAGATACACTGGGATAAACAGACACCCACACAGGTATCTCCGTACTCAGCAACATACCCACTCAGCCTTACACAGCCACCAGACAGTAAAGCTATAAACATATGCAGATAACACCCAGATAAGCACCCATAACATGAACACTCAGGCGTGGAGGGCTCCTAGGCTCTGGCTGGGTATGAGGGATGACCCAGGGACTCAGGGGGAGGTGAGCCACAATTCCTGAGTCTCTAAATTTCCCTTGGGGTATCTCCCCCTCCCCCTGCTTCTCTCCACCCCATGACTGGTACAAACAATGATTCAGCTCCTCACCAGGTGACCCAGATTCCCGATGGACCAGGCCCCACACAGCCCAGCCGCAACCAAAGCCAGCCTGTCAACACCTGTAGGGAGCTAGGCACCGACATTCCTCCCCAGAGCAGTGAGGCTGCTTGGGGTTTAGGGACAGGTAAGGGAGGGTGGACTTCCCACTTTCTAATTTCTAGGTCCTTTTAGTGGAGAACTTCTCCACTTGGCTATTGGCAAAGGCATTTGGGTGAGAAGCAGGATCATGATGGTTTTATACAAGCATATTTTGTGTGTGTGTGTGTGTGTGTCACACACACACACATACACACATCCACGCACGTGTAGGCTGACGTCCCATCACAGATACTTGCCTTCTGTTTGCAAAATGCCCCTTAAAGGACCTCATTCCTTAAGTGAGTATTCCCTGGAATGTCACATGTACGCCCTACACGCACATACTTTAGTCTGGGAGAGAGAGAGAGAGACAACAGGGACTCCTATGTCCTAAACGTTGCTGAGGGTCTTGGGAGCTGGTAGTTCTGGGGTGCAGGGGAGGGCATCTCTCTGTGACAGACATACACAGTTGCATAAGTTCACAAAGATGCACACTGCACCCTTCTACGCTCGCTACTGTAACCCTTTCTCTGAAAGCAGAGACTCAGTCGGTCGAAGCGCAAGCAAGAATTTCTGCAGTAGAATGCTGGGCAGGGGCAGGGGCAGGGGCAGGGGCAGGGGCAGGGGCAGAGGACAGAACCAGGGGCAGGGGGCGGGGATGCTTAACCGGCCAGCCAGGCTTAGAAGTATCTAGGGAACCCCCCAGATCCCTCATGCTCCCATCTGCCTCCAGAGACCCTGGAGCGTTCAGTACGAACCTGTGTTTGTGTGAGGCCCAGCTGTGCAGCTAGCTCGGCGCGCTCGGGCAAGGCCAGATACTGGGCTTTCTGGAAACGGCGCTGCAGGGCAGCCAGCTGATAGCTGGAGTAGATCGTTCGCGGCTTTCGGATCTTCTTGGGCTTGCCGTTCACCATGCGTACCTCGGCTTCCGGCTCCTCTTTCACCGACACTGTAGGAAGAATACAGCAGTTAAGCCTCAGCCTGCGACCCCCGCGTTCTCCAAGATTTCCCACCGTCGGACGCCGCACCCTCCGGCCCACTGATCTCTCCGGGACTTCTTGGAGGAGCGTACTGCCGCCCGCGCCCAGGGAGGCAACCGCAGCGACCCAGCCGGACCGGCGGCCGCCCACGACGCGGCGCTCCCTGCTCTGCTCCCGGAGCCTCGGAGCGCCGGCCCCGGCGCCAGCAACTGACTGGGCGAGGACAGCGCGGCTCGCTCACGACTCCTTCCCGGCTCAGCCACTCTTCTCTAGTGACCCACCTAACCGCGGTGGCGTCTTCCACTTCTCGTCCCTCCACCCTATCCCCCTTTAATAAGCTTTTTAATAAGAGAATTTGTTACAGGAAAAAAAATTTGCAAGGATAGTACAAGCGTTTTCTCTTTTTCCTTTCTCTCTGTTTTCTTTTTTCTTCCTTCCCTCCCCTTCCTTCCCTTCTTTTTCTTCCTTCCCCCTCCCTTTTCTCCCTCTTCCTCTCTTCTCCCTCTCCTCTGTTGCTTTCTGCTGTGTGCTTTTTCTCACCCCCCCCCCATTTCTTTCTCGCTGTCCCCACTTCTGTCTCCGCATCTCTGCTTCTCAGACTCCCCTTCTTTCATTTCTGGGACTTCTTTGGTTCTTTCTCCACGAGCCCTTCACTACTCCGGGTTTTCCTAGACGGCGCCCAGAAGAAGAGCCCTTGAACCTCCAGTCCTTGGTGACTCCCCTCAAGCGCCCGGCGACCGTCTTGCGCTACCGGCTCAAGTGCCAGTGGGATGGCAGTACTGAAGTTTCCCCTGGTCATCCAAAGAGCGCTCTCCGTGGCCCCAGCTGCCCCAGAATCTCCAGGAGACCGCGGTGCACAGTGCGCGCCCCTTCGGAGTGTGTTTCACCCCTCTGGAGGTCGTCTAATCCGGTCTCCTCGAATCTCCTTTAACTCTTCCATTTCTTAATCTCAAATTTCCCCTAGATTTCAGCTCCCATCCCCAGACTTCCTCTCGCTTGGGAACATTATAGTCCCTCGCACCCTCTCCACAACCCGGGCATCCTCACCTGGGTCCTGCGCAGGCAAAGGCTGCTCCCGGTACGCTCCATACTGCCTGTAGGATCCCCCGTAGGTATATTCCGACTTGGGCGAGTAAGCACCGGTGCCTGCGAGCCCGTTGAGATTGAACTGGTGGTGGTAGGTGTAGGGGTTCACCGTCTGGCCGTAGGGCTGGCCCGAGTAGTAGTCATGTTGGGGAGCGCTGTAATAGCCCAGGTCAGTGACCGAAGACTCGGGCAGGGTGGGCGAGTCCTTGGAGCCCGCATGGCAGCTAAGCGAGCTGGAGATGTCGGTGAGGATGCTGCTGAGCTTGCGATCGAAGGAGCCGCTCATGCTGGCGAGCGCCGCAACACCCCGGGCCTCCTCCGAGGAGCGCCGAACGGGCGGAGGAGCCCAGGTGGGGTGTATGTCCAGAGGGCGAGGACAGGACGCGGTCGCGTCTGGGGGAGGGGGTGACCGAGGGGCGCTTAGACCATCGCCGGCCGTCGGTCAGTCGCTGCGTGCCTCTCTCCGCGTCCCAAGCCACAGTCAAATGCTGCCAGCTCCGCCCGGCCAGCCGGTTATAGACTCAATGTTGGAGTCGCAGAGGGAGGCTCCTGCGCGCTGATTGGCTGTAAGTCTTGCCTTCGAGGCAAAACACGCTCGCGCTTTCTCACTGGCTCCCCCAACCCTCTCAACCCTCTTTGTTGTTACCCCTAATGCACACGCTCGCGCGCGCGCACACACACACACACACACACACACACACACCACACACACTACTCCTAGCACCACTATGTTCCTCCTATGCTCCACCTCGGATAAATCCTCCGAATGTGTGGAGGGGTTGGTTGGCTGTGTAGAGCCCCCAGGATTTACTAGTCTGTCTTAGTCTGTCTGTTTTAGTGGCCAGGGGTGGGTTTAGGTGAGATGAGGAAGGAGGGGAATATACCCATTGGGTATTCGTGGAAGGAGGTGGTCCTTAGTGATGTATGTGTGTTCTATGCAAATGACAAAGTGGCAAAGACCCACAGTCCATGAAAATATTTTTGATCACTTTTAAAATCCGAAAAAGGAAAAAAAATAATTTCCGTGTTTAAAAAAGCTGGACTATATTACCATATTATCTTTATGACATTGCAGGTGTGAAGTACAAATTTTAAAATTATGAAGGAAGAGTCTCACCAAGCAAAAGCACCTTGGGCCTGCAAGTCATACGATAGACCTGAGAGCATCCTACTGGAGCCAGGCTGTATGGATTTAGGGGCTGCTTTAGAAGATCGAGTTACCCCCAGCTATATGAATGCCGTATCAGAGAGGGACCCAGTTGAATGAAAAGAGGCACGAGGCAGCCCCTATGAGGCTGGCTTTCTGTGTACTTCAGGAAGTCTGGAGACAGAGTCCACTCAGGATGGGACAACACTTGGGAGCACAGACTTTGTTAGGGGTTAAAGAACTATGTTATATTTTCCACAAAACACAGAAGATCGCCGGGCACTGGTGGTGCATGCCTTTAATCCCAGCACTTGGGAGGCAGAGACAGGCAGATTTCTGAGTTCGAGGCCAGTCTGGTCTACAAAGTGAGTTCCAGGACAGCCAGGGCTACACAGAGAAACCCTGTCTCGAAAAACCAAAACACACACACACACACACACACACACACACACACAGAGAGAGAGAGAGAGAGAGAGAGAGAGAGACTACAATGTGTGCAAGAGTGCCCATGAGAACCTGTGTACAAAACTGTGTCTATGTGTGGTGTGAGGCGGTGGAAGTGTAGGGTTGTGAACAACCGACCAGTCAGCTGTGTATGCCCAACTGTGCGTGGATACATGCTCAGATCCGTCTATCGCCAATAGATGGAGCCATGTCCTTCACTCAGTTTCTTCTGTCCATGAAGACCCCGATGAAGAGGCTTCTCACCCTGGCGCAATCTCCAACCTTCCTAGTCCTGTCTGGCTCTCAAAGTCCAGTTCCCAGGTAATAATATTTGCTGTTCCGGGTGCCAATCCCATTTCTTTATTGCATCTCCAATTCTGTTCCCAAACCTATCCTTGGAGGAAGGAGGCTTTTCCCAATTTCAATTCCTATTCCCTGACTCCATCCCCATGCCTTCCTTACACACCTCGAACCTTTTATCCCCCCTTCCTTTGCCTAGCCGGGACACACAGTGCCAGCTCGCCACCTCGTGGTTGCTCCTGGGTCCTGCAACTTGCCTTAAGGCTGCCTTAAGGAGCTAGCAAGCAGACAGGAAAGGGGTCTCATTCTGCTTAGAGTGTTTAGGGGGCGCGGTGAGACGTTTCAATGTTAGACCCAGATACAGGATGCTGAGCCTGGAAAAACTTGAGCTTGGCGGGGCAGAGGGCCTAGGTCGGGAAACAGGGACCGGAGTAGGTGACCGCCTGGCCTGGGCCGCCCCGGGAGGCCGCCGCGTGGGAAAGGTGGGGGCGGGGGCGGGAGAGGGGAACGCTATCTGTCTGTCTATCTGAGCGTCCCCCCAGCTCCTATCGCCCGCCGCTGCGAGCTCGTGGCGGGACGAGTTGCCACCCGCTCTGGATGCCCTCTGTTCTTCTGCCAAGAGGGTGTCCAAGGAGCCCGGGGCGTTGGGGGCAGGAAGGGCATTGGGCTGCCGGTTCCCCTCCCAGGATGCAAGCGGGGGCGGCGGGGAGGGCCTGTTTTGGAGCCCCCAGCTGCCCACAGGGAAGGGACAGCGTCAGGTAAACCCTGTCTTCGGAGTTCGTTCATTCATTCATCTGGAGTGACAGGTGATTCGGAGACGCCCCAGTCTCTCCTCACCCCACCTAGGCCTGGCTGTGAGTGAGCACAGGAGCCTTGGGGTAGTAGTGAGTTATTTTAGGGTAATTTCCAAGGTCTGTTGTGCTCTAGAAACGGACTGAAATCACAACAGCAGCGTAAAAAAGCATTTAAGGCGGGGCGTGGCAACGTATGCCTTTAACTCCAGCACTCGGGAGGCGGAGGCAAGTGAATCTCTGTGTGTTCGAGGCCAGCCTCGTCTACCGCGCTAGTTCTAGGATAACCAGGGCTATACAGAGAAACCCTGTCTCGGAGGGGGGGGGGGATTGTTTAAAAATTGCTTGTGTAGTTAACACCTTGTCCCTGTTGCACAGTGTGCTGGAGACTGCCTACCCCATTCACCACACTCCTTCAGATACCTAAGATACAGCCTTTGAGAAATGTTTGTTGAGTGACTAAATAAGAAGAGCTGAATCCTCTTGGTACTGTTCTAACAGAGGCCAGGCTGAGGCTGAGGTATAACTGATGGAAGGCCTGAAGCAGGCACAGGACTCAATGGAAATGAGTTCGGAGTTGTTCTTGAGGGGTCTCTAAGACCAACAGGAAGGGAGCACCAAGAGCTGGGTGATAACTGGGTGGAGAGGCAGCCAGAAGATGCAGCAGGACTGGTGTCACCCACTGGACCTCATCTGGTCCAGCAAGATGAGCAAGTGTCAGCTAGCCAGAGTCCTGCTCCTGAAGGAGGGATGAAGCAAGGCAGCTGGTGACAGATGACAGACCTCTAGGAGGCTGGCAGGAGTGAAGGGTGCTGGTTGGTGTGTCCAGGTCAAGGTCTATTGCACAGCTTGTATCTGACATAAAGAAAGAGGTACCTGCTGATAGCCCTGGTTTTTGGAGACGAGGTATCAGACCAATTAGGCACTACAGGCACTGTTCATAAAGAACCAGCAGAGGGATGATACTCAGGAAAAGGATGGAGCCCAAAGGTGTGTAGGCAGGCTTACTTTCTTCCTTGCCTGGAGACCTGGCGCCATCTAGTGGTCATAACGAGGGCACTTCTGAATCTCTGGAAAGCTGGAAATCTGCCTCCTGCATCTACTGGACAATGGTTCTCATAACTCTGTCTTGCATTACTCTATGGTTTTCAGCTCCTTCCCGGTTCTCCCATCTTTGTTTGGCCTCCTCTCTTTGGGTTTCTAGCATTCAAGTCAGAAAGTAATTTACACACATCTTCCCAGAGTCTCATCCAGACACAGACTTTGTAGAGTCTCTACGGTGTCTCCATGTCTTGGGTGCCAATGAGCTGACTTTCAGGACAGACATGATGTCCTCCTCTTCATAGGGCCCAACTTCTGTCCTGGGAGGTGGGCACTCTGGGGACTGGATTGACTATGGTGTGGTGGGTGACTGGGTGGGGGTTGTATATACTGCCGTGGTAGAGAGGCCAAACCCTTTGTAGGCAGGAGGGCACCTGAAGCAAGACCTGGAGGAGGTGTGGCGTTTGGTGTATAAAACCAGGAATAATGGGAAATAGTGGTTTCTGGTAGCTGGAAAAGGCTGTGAAAAGTCTTATGGAGCTGCCTAGAGTTTAGTATGGGGGTCTCAGTGGTGGGGAGGCCCTAAATGTGAGACAGGGGCTCAGAAATCAGTCCTAGAAGTGGAATATCAGGACCATGTACTGTATCCATAGGCTGCAGAGAACCATTAAAACGTTTTAACCGGGCTGGAGAGATGGCTCAGTGGTTAAGAGCACTGACTGCTCTTCCAGAGGTCCTGAGTTCAATTTCCAGCAACCACATGGTGGTTCACAACCATCTGTAATGGGATCTGATGACCTCTTCTGGTGTGTCTGAAGACAGCGACAGTGTACTCATATAAATAAATAAATAAATAAATAAATCTTTTAAAAAGTTTTAACTATGAGAGACAGAGTGGGATTTTCATTCTAGAAGCATCTCTGGCTGTTCTGTGAACAAGCAATTGCCAAGACCGAAGGCTAGAGGCCACTGCACTGGTTCAAGTGAGAAGAAAGTGTGGTCTGGGCTAAGGAAGAGGCAGTGGGGCAGAAAGAACGGAAGACTGGCAGCTGCAGAGTCATAGGACTCGGAGACGGACTCGGGGCTCGGAGACGGACGGTGTGAATAGTGGGGAGACTCTTCTAATGTGGACAGCTGAGTGGAGTGTGGTGGATGCATTCTATGAACAAGAAAACCCCAGAAAGAGGGGCTGCACGGCAGAGAAGAAGATGCTGCCAGTTTGCTGCAAGCGTGTGCACCTGCAGACAAGTGCTTATCTTGACCCACAAATCTGCATAAATCAGAACTGTACACTCAGCATCCAGACTGAGCACAAGCCGGAGAGCCACACACCCAGCGCCCAGAAGTCATGTGGGCAAGAGCCATCTTGATTAACGCCAACTGAACTCATGGATCAGATGGTCGTGTTTTTGGTTTTTAAGTCTCATTTACTTAGATATCTGGGCTTTTTTTTTTTTTTTTTTTTTTTTTGGTTTTTCGAGACGAGGTTTCTCTGTGTAGCCCTGGCTGTCCTGGAACTCACTCGGTAGACCAGGCTGGCCTCAAACTCAGAAATCTGCCTGCCTCTGCCTTCCAAGTGCTGGGATTAAAGGCGTGCACCACCACCACCCGGCTAAAATGTTGCTTTTTTAGTTTTTTGTTTGTTTTGTTTTGTGTTTTTGTTTGTTTGTTTGTTTTTTGTTTTTTTTGGTTTTTGGCTTTTCGAGACAGGGTTTCTCCAGGGCATTTTTTCCTGTATGTGTGCCTGGGGCCCAAGGTCAAAAGAGGTCATTTGATACCCTGGATTAGAGTTATGTATGGTTGTGAGCCACCATCTGGGTACTGGGAACTGAGCCTGAGTCCTTGGCAAGAGCAAGTGTTGTGTGCTTGATTGCTGAGCCATCATCCCAACTCCCTGTAGGAAAATGGAAGTATACAGTTGTCAGGAGCAGCCTTGCTTATACACTGAAGTCCTAAATCAGCCATAGGCCTAAGTCAGACATACATGCCTACTAACACAGAGTCTTGGTTTCTGTGGAAAAACACTGACCCTAAAACAGATAGCTATAAGATCTTGTAAACAGGCAGCCTTGGTGGAAATTTACCAGCCTGGATAAGGAACAAGTGAATCACAGAGAGAGTCATAGTGATCTGTTCCCTGCTTCTTCACCCAGCGGATACTCTGTTCTGGAAGATATCTGGACTCCCCCTGAGAACACCTACACTCCTGCATCATCCCCTTCCCCACATCCTGCTTCTATGTGTATATAACCCCTGTGTGAAAAAATAAAATGGCGGTTTGATCAGACTATAGACAGGCTGCTGTTCTTTGTATCACCTGTCCTCCAGTTCTCTCTTCAGGGTCTTCTGATCCCAGTTCAATGCCCTGTGGGACTGGGGCATATAGTATATACTCTTTTGTCTTTGTCTCTGTCTCCTCCTCCTCTTCCTCCTCCCCCTCCTCTTCCTCCTCCTCCTCCTCCTCCTCTTCTTCCTCTTCCTCCTCCCACTCCCCCACCCCTCCTCCTGCTTTTCCTCATTTTCTTCCTCTGCAGCACTGAGGATGGCCTCATGGATGCTGGACACATGCTGTATCACTGAGCTACTGGCTCTCCTAGCTCCGTCTGGTTTTTTGTTTTTTTGTTTTTTGTTCTTATAACTCAACACTGTATTGTAAGATACATGCACAATGTGGAGGGTATTGGCACATTCTGTGCGAGCCTCCTGTCATAGACTGCATCACTGAGCATTAATCTGCTCAACAGTTGACGGGAATTTGGGTAGCTTCCAGTCTGAGGTGATCCTAAGTATCACTGAGAGGAGTATTCTTGCACCTGTCTTTTGTTTCGTACCTGAGGGTGAAGTGCGGCGTGTGTGTGTGTGTGTGTGTGTGTGTGTGTGTGTGTGACTGTAGAGGATCCTGCCAAGCAGTTCTCTGAAGTGGAGTCTGAGTGTCACTGAGACACCTAGGAAGGTCTGTCCAGCAGCGGTTGGCAGCAGGTCACATGGCTCTGAAAATCAATCAGCAGCCAGGCATGGGGGGAGGGGGCACGCCTTTAGTCCCAGCACTTGGAAGTTACAGGCAGGCGAATGTCTGTGAGTTCAAGGCCAGCCTGCTCCATAGTGAGTTCCAGTACAACCAGTACTGCATAGAGAGGCCATGTCTCAACAACTAAAAAAGAAGAAAAAGAAGAGGAAGAGGAGAAGAAAAGGAAGGAAGGAAAGAAGGAGGGAGGGAAGGAAGGAAAGAAGGGTTAGGAATGAACACTTTGAGTCTGGCATTTTACTGCAGCAGAGCCTCTGGCACAGAGCTGGTCGAGGAGGGAAGGAGAGTGCACAGAGCCAAGGAAAATGGCAGCGGAGAGTGGTCAGAGGTGAGAGGCTGTGCAGAGGGCCCTGAGTGGTGGTGATGGCTCTGAAGGAGAGCTTCGAAGAGGAGGGTGTGGCCAGTGAGCTCAAAGGTATTTATATGGCCTGGTTGGGGCAAGAGGAGGACTCCTCAGGAGTCGGTTGGAGGTGTGGGAGGAGGTGGGGAAGGGGGCCAATGCTGAGGGAGAGTGGGAGGAGAGGAAGCTCGGGGCAAGTGCAGGCAGCTCAGAAGGTAGTGGAGGCTGGAGAGGGCCGGAGAGGGCTGAAGACAAGGGCACTGGCTTGCTGGGGCAGGGGTGTGAGTGTTTGAAATGAGAACAAGCCTGTTTTGATGTTGGTTGGAACTGGTGCCCTCCCCGAGGAGGTAGGCGGCATGGAAGAATCTGGAACTCCACCAAAGAGGTGACTGCTCCCGCTGGGTCAGGAAGGAAGATTAAATGATAAGAGGCAGCTCTTGCGCTGTGCCAGGCTCTGCTCAACAAACTAGAGCTCACTCACTAATCCCTAGGAGCCCTGATGTGGGGACCCTTGTTTCTACCTTTTGACAGAGGGGGAAACTGAGGCACAGAGAGGACACATAAATGGTGGATTCAAGATTTGAGCCCAGTCATTGGTGTTGTCCTCTTCCTCCTCCTCCTCCTCCTCCTCCTCCTCCTCCTCCTCCTCTTTCTTTGAGATAGGATCTTGCTGTGCAGCTCAGGGTGATGGAGAACTCACCAACCCCTTCCCTTCCCTCACCCCTCACCCCCAAACACTGGGATTGCTGGCTAGGGCAGGCAATCTTAACTTTCTCTGGGGCCTAGGCAGGTGGGCCTTCTGGTTTGGTCAAAGGTTACATGGAAACTGACCAGGTGGGTGTTTGCTAAGCCAACCTTGACATTTCTGTATGTTCAAAACATCTTAGGGTCACAGGGATTGTTCAGGCTACTTGGGCCTTTTCCATCAGTGCCTATGTGGTATGAGGGTTAAGTTAAGCTACTGAGAGAGAGCTGGTGGAGCCAGAGGCACAGGGAGAATGAACAGAAAGTCTAAAGGGAACCTGCTGCCAGTGGGACCAGTGCACTCTCTTGGGTGGTGAGCTAGGCTCCTGGGTGCAGTGGGTAAGGGGTTGGCCTTGAAAATCAGGAAGAAGCAGGGGTTGTTTAAGAATCATGTTAAGGGCTGGAGAGATGGCTCAGCGGTAAAGAGCACTGACTGCTCTTCCAAAGGTCCTGAGTTCAATTCCCAGCAGCAACCACATGGTGGCTCATAACCATCTGTAATGCGATCTAATGCCCTCTTCTGGTGTGTCAGAAGACAGCTACAGTGTACTCATATACATAAAATAAATAGATTTTAAAAACAAAAACAAAGAGCCGGGCGGTGGTGGTGCACATCTTTAATCCCAGCACTTAGGAGGCAGAGGCAGGAGGATTTCTGAGTTTGAGAGTTCGAGGCTAGCCTGGTCTACAGAGTGAGTTCCAGGACAGCCAGGGCTACACAGAGAAACCCTGTCTCGAAAAACCAAACCAAACAAACAAACAAACAAAACAAAAACAAAAAACAAACAAACAAAAAAAGAATCATGTTGAGTGGGGAGGAAAAGGAGGAGTGGAGTGACCCAGCTGGTAAAAAAAAAGGGAAAAGTTCTAGGTTGGAGGGCCGGAGGTTAGAGGCTGGAAGTGGAGGATGGAAGGAGGGATTACACCCGTCAGAACCATTAGACCCAAATACTAACCATACCAAACACTGGAGGAGATGGCAGGGAAGAGGAACTGTCAGTCATTCATAGACGGCAGGGGAATTCGAGATGCAATGGGCAGATTCTTTTTTTTTTTAAAGATCATTTATTTTATATAAATAAGTATACTGCCGGTCTTATCAGACACACCAGAAAAGGGCATCAGATCCCATTACAGATGGTTGTGAGCCACCATGTGGTTGCTGAGAATTGAACTCAGGACCTCTGGAAGAGCAATCAGTGCTCTTAACCGCTGAGCCATCTCTCCAGCCCTAATGGGTAGATTCTTACAAAGGCAAAACCTAGGGTCTAGGTTGTAGCCCAGTTGGTGTGGGTTAGCATGCATGCAGTCCTGAGCTCTCACCCCAGCAGGACATAAAGACAGGAATGGTGGCTCATGCCTGTAATCCCAGCACGTAAGAGATGGAGGTGGAAGAATTAAGGGTTCAGGGCCAAGGCTGTGAAGAGATTGATAAGCCAGTAAAGTGATTGACTTTGATCTCTAGAATCTATACTTAAAAAAAAAAAAAAAAGCTGATGTGGACTGTGCCTGGTGGGATTGTCTGTAATTCCAGCTCTGGGGGGGCGGAGGGGATGACAATTGTATCCCTGAGCTTCACTGGCCAGCCAGCCTGGTCACTACTTGGGGAGTTCCAAGACTGTGAAATACCTTGTATTAAAAAAAAAAAAAAAAAACCAAAGTTGGTGCCTGAGGGGTGACACTGAACACAGGAGGTTGTCCTCTGGTCTCATACACTGTACACACAAGCAAACACATACACACAAAAGCCAAACATAGAAATTCCAAACATAACCATCCCATCCCCCACCCAACGGCACTTCCAAGTTTTTACCAAGTGACATAAAAACTTGTTTATTTATTCATTTTTGTTTTTTCAAGACAGGGTCCTGGAACTTGCTCTGTAGACCAGGCTGGCCCTGAATTCAGAGAGATCCACCTGCTTCTGCCTCCGGAGTGCTGGGGTTAAAGGTGTGCACCACTGCCGCCCTGCTGAAATAGAAACTTACAGTCACATAGCAACTTCACACACAGCAGTGTTTTGTGTAACACCTAAGAACTCAAGGCAACCAGGGTGTCTCGTGGAGTAGGTAGAGGAACAAACTATGGTGCGTGCAGGTCAGTACAGAAACTGAGCCACCGAGGCACAGAGGGATGAGGAACTCAACCTTTCTGGAATTTGCAATCCTCCTGCCTCAGCTCTGGTGTACTAGGATTCTCCGGGTGTGACTACGCCAGCTTTTGTTTACAGTTAGTCAGAGTGTATATTCCTGAGTTGCAAAGAGAACAGATATCAAGTATTCTTACTACTTTTCTCTCTCCCTGTAAATACAGGGGGGAAGTCAGTAGTAATGTTAGAATCCTGGAGTTATTCATTTGTCAAAACTCAAAGAATGGTACAATTCAATGAGTGAATGCTATGTAAATCAAGGGTTTAGTTCAACATGAATTACCAACACAAGAAACTACATTTCAGTAAATGTGTCGTGGCAATGCTGTCTTCACAGAGTTGGCCTCTGGTCTCCACAGAGGCCATAACACTAATCACTAATGACCACACTATGCACATACATAGTAATAATTGTATTTTTAAAGGTGGGGAAATGAAAAACTCCTCGTAGCTCTTGCTCAATTTATCTGCAAAAATAATCTATCTTTAGGAAAACAAAACAGAATTTTAAAAAAAGAATCATCAGGAAGTTCATCCACTCACTGCCTGTGACATTACAGGAGGAGCCCTGGAGCCCCCATTCCATCCCCAGTTGCCTTATCCATCCGCCACCCATGGAACACCAGTACTGGGTACTGGGTACTGGGTACTGGGTACTTGTAGCCGGCCAGCGGCCACAAGTCGACCGGGTTCACCTGAGAAGAGAGCTGGGAACGAAAGGGGGACGGAGAGCGAGAAAAGATGAAGCCAAGACAAAGTTCTCTGATCAAGGCTCGATGCTTTAATGTTCAGCTTTCAATTTAAAGGGAAAGACCCCGCCCAAACCCTTCCTAGTTTCAGCCCGGAAAGTTAGGTGGGATAATCCGTTCTTGGTCACGGGTCATGGCCGGCTGGCGATGTCTCAAGGCAAGCCCAGGGGCAGTTCTTCTTTCAAGTTCCTGTAACATGTTCTATGTCTAGCCTAGGTGGGTGACTCCGCCTAGGTGTCTATTGACATACAGCCAAGGTGGCTAGTTCCACCTACGTCCTATTATTTGGTCTGTTGTGCTAAACAAGGTCTCTCAGGCCTGCTCAAGGCCCGGGAAGGACACGGGTACTGGGTACTGGGTTGGTTCCAGTAAGTTCCTTCTACCCTTTATTTTCCTGTTTTGTTTTGAGACAGTGTTTCTCTGTGTAGCTCTAGCTGACCTGGAACTCACTCTGTACACCAGGCTGGCTTTGAACTCAGAGATCTGCCTGCCTCTGCCTCCCAAACACTGGCATTAAAAATGTACAACCCACCACCTGGTCTAGCCCTTATTTCCAAATGTTTATGTATTGAGACTTTGCAATCCTCCTGTCTCATCCTTCTGAATGCTAGGATTACTGATATGCCTCATTATGTCTGACTTAAAAAAATCAGTCTTGTTTGTCTGGCTTTGCTTAAGCAAGCATTGTCCACTGAGTTACGTTCCCCTACAGCTTTTTACTTTATTTATTTATTGTTAGCTTTTTTTTTCATGTGAGTACATAGTAGCTGTCTTCAGACACACCAGAAGAGGGCATCAGATCCCATTACAGATGGTTGTGAGGCACCATGTGGTTGCTGGGATTTGAACTCAGGACCTCTGGAAGTGCAGTCAGTGCTCTTAACCACTGAGCTACCTCTCCAGACCCTATTGTTAACTTTTAATTTTGAAACATTTATTCATTTACTGGAGGTGAGAGCATACAGATGTCCTGGTGCAGGTGTAGGGGTCAGAGGACAGCTTCCAGGAGTTGCTTCTCTCCATCCTCCCTGTGGGTCCCAAGGATGAGATGCAAGTCATCAGGCTTGGTGACAGTCACCCTTACGCACTGAGCCATTTGATGGCTGTTTTATGGTGTGTGTGTGTGGGGAGGAGTATCAGGGGCAGAATGTTCTGTGTAACCCTGGCTGTCCTGGAACTCACTCTATAGCCCAGGCTAGTTTCAAACTCAGAGATCTGCTTGCCTCTGTCTCTCGAATCCTGGGATTAAAGATGTGTGCTACCACGCCCAGCTTCAGTTTTGTAATTTTTGTTCGGTATGAATATGTCACACAAGGCTGGCTCTCTAATTTTGGTCATGGGGGTCGGAGAGATGACTCAGCAGTTAAGAACACTGTCTGGAGCTGGAGAGATGGCTCAGCGGTTGAGAGCACTGACTACTCTTCCAGAGGTCCTGAGTTCAACCACATGGTGGCTCACAACCATCTGTAATATATAGATATATATATATATATACATATAAAGAGAGATATATATATATATGTATATATATATATATATATATATATATATAAACACTGTCTGTTCTTGCAGAGGACCAGGGTTCTAGTCTAGCCCTTACACAGCAGGCAGCAACCATCTGGAAGTTATAGGGGCTCTAGTGATCTCTTGTGGCCTCCCGGGCACACATGATTCACAGACATTCATGAACTAGGGATTGAGTCTCATTAGACACCGGTCATACACCTATCCCCAAACCAGTTAGTGTCTCCTAAGGGAGTGGCCTGTCTGGTCCTGCACTCACTTGCCTTGTGAGATAACAGCCTTCCCCACTCCAGGGGAGTGAGGGCCCTTCCCAGAAGAGGGTCTACTCTAGATGGTGCACAGGCAGAAGCATCCAGGCTGGCCATTACCCCCTTGGCAGGGAGCCAAAGTGCTTTCTGTTAAATCATTTTGGGCTGGATCCCCAGAGCCAAACAAACACATCTCCATTTGATCACTTCCCGTATTATGTTGAGATGACCTATTGATGTGTCTCTCGCTGGGCAGCAAGCTCTCAAGGACAGTCACCTTTGCTTCCCACTATGGCCTCTTCATCTTGCACTCAGCCAAGACATATACAACAGCTACAGGCTGCCCCTGGGATCTTATGCCAGCCTTGCTCTGGGCTGACACTCCATAGAGTTCAGATCAGCCTGGGCTGTAGGAAAAATCCTGTCTCAAAAAACACAATAAAAAGTTCCCCTCCTTCTCTCCCTGGATTCCTTTAGCCCAGTCACCTAGACATGACTGCGGGCCCTGTGTACAGTCACGCTGGGAGCTGAGCAGGGATACTTTACTTCTTGGTTTGGAAGCACAATGATTCATGGGAGTCCACTCTCCTTTCAGCCCATCTCACTAGCCACTTGCTAGGTTCCCTGGGCTTTCCCCATCTAGGTTCAATCCTGATGGTCCCTGATGCTACACAGTGTCTATCAGCAGCCTCTGCTCCCAAGAAGATGGGTACGTAGAGGGTGTTGGGCTCCATGGAAGGCTAATTTTACATGCAATTGGACAGATCCCGGGACATGTCAGCCTTATAATGAACTTCCTAGGACTTACACAAACTCTGTTTCCCTGGAGATGAATACAGGTACCTCCCCCAGAACATCGGGGAGGAGCAAGTAGAGAAAAACCCCAGGGTTTTTATTTATTTTTTAAAAGGATTTATTTATGTATTTTATGTATATGAGTGCTCTATCTGCATGTACACCTGTGTGCCAGAAGAGAGCATCGGATCCCATTATAGATGATTGTAAAACGCCATGTGGCTGCTGGCAGTTGAACTCATGACTTCTGGAAGCCAGTGCACCGCTGAGCTATCTTTCCAGCCCCAAATTTTTTCTTAAGACAGGAAGAGATACAACAAAAACAACAGCCAAGATACCTTCTTAGCCCTGTGAGCTTGGTAGGAAATCCCAGTAGTTAGACCAGTGTATGAGACAGCTTGGGGGCCTGGGCCCTGCCTGAGTTGAACACTGAGTCTACAGCACAAAGGAGCAGGTTTGAAGTACTCAGAGAAAGTTCTTCAGAATGGGAACTGCCTCTGAGAGACAGACATCATGGAGGCTTCTTTTTTTTTTTTGGTTTTTCGAGACAGGGTTTCTCTGTGTAGCCCTGGCTGTCCTGGAACACTCACTCTGTAGACCAGGCTGGCCTCGAACTCAGAAATCCGCCTGCCTCTGCCTCCCAAGTGCTGGGATTAAAGGCATGCGCCACCACCGCCCGGCATCACGGAGGCTTCTTGAGCAGAACAATTTAACCAGGATTGGGACAGGCACAAGAAGTCACGTGGATACTTCCACCTGCTGCTGTCAAACAGGCTGTGCCTTCCAAGACCCCATCCTCAGAGGGCCTATGGGACTTCATTTGTCCCAGTCAAGTTGGGGTTCTATACCTAACAGGGATGCCAGAGTAAGTATCACTGATTTCATCGTATCTGGGCATGTCCTTCCAAGGACAGAAATCAAGTGTACAGTTGAGCGTCCATGTGTCCTGGAACTGGCCTCGTAGGCTGAGATGCAGGATAAAGGGGGAAGAGAGGTTAGAGGGTAGGGAGAGATGCTGGGGCTGTTATTCAGTACAGACAGACCAAGCCACAGCATGTCAGAGCCCCAATTTCACCAATGGAGAAAATGAAGCCCAGAGAGGGCAAGAGACCTGCCCAAAGGCACACAGTGATGCCTTTTGTCTTCAAAGCAGAGGCATCTCATCCAGTTGGAGCCTCTGAGCTTGCAGCTGACTCTGGTGGTTCTCATCTCTATCTTAGCAAATAGTGGCATGTGCCTCTGGGCTGGCTGGACCTGCCCTCCCAAGGGAGAGAAGCCAGGCAGTGTCTTCACTTCAGTTGAAAGACATCGACTGACTTTGTAAATTCAGATGTTGGGAAAAAAAGGCAGACGACAACCCCCAGAGTTCATCACACCCCTTCTGTTTCTGTGTAGAGAGACCACGCTCTCTAGGGGACTAGAGAGACGGAAAAAAAGACCACATTGCAGGCGGACTCTTCCAAACATTTGGAGTCTCTTTCTAAGAAGAAAAGTAAGAGGCTCTTGGCACACACTCAAAGCTTAGAATCTCAAGATAAGAGGATTGTGAATTCAAGGCTAGCCTCAGGAAGAGCCAATTCCAGATCCTACCTACACTGTAGGGCAGGCGCTTATAGAGGCTGCAGTTACCCTAGTCACCACCAGGTGGCAGGCCCGCCCACTTCCAAAGGACTAGCGGCTGGGAGTTAGGATAATTCGGTTGAGTGATAGGTTTGCTTATTCATCCTTCGTTCATTTATTCGATTATCATTCATTCATGGTTTTTATTCCCCAAGCATATTTGATTCCTCACATGTGCCAGGAGGCACTGTTTTAGGTGTGGCCAGGACAAGGTGGATGTTCTAGGCACTTCACTCTCCCTCTCTGCTCAGTGGGCGGTCCAGGCTGTCCCTGGCCAGGCTTTATGATGGCGGCAGGTGTCTGTGGGTCAGGTCTTTAGCCACATGGCGGACTGCCTGGGTTTCTTCCCACTGCAGTCACTTGGGATGGTGCTCCTATCCTTTCGTTCTGTAACAGAGCCAGCGGGCAGTGGGCCCTGCACAAAGTTTGGATCGCTTCCCCGTATCAGATCGCCCGCAGCGGGTCTCAGGTGTAGCCACACAGTGGTCCCTGGGGCTGAGGTTTTCTCCATCTCTCGTCTTCCTCTAAACAAGCTCAACCTCAAACCGCCAATCCCAGCCCCCTCTCCTGCTGCTTCCTTCTGCTCTCTTCAGCAGCTTTTCTAGGAAGCATCCAGGGAGCTGAGGATGGGTACTAGAGAACCTTACCTGGCCTGGGATGCCTGGGAACTCATCTGTTTTCTTTGAATCTCTTGCCCCCCCCCCCCCCCCGCCCCCCTTTGCGTCCCCTGTCACTAGTGTGTTGGAAGCATCCACCCTTTGGCTGTTAGCAGGGTCCCCTCCTAAGGACATCCGCTAAAGACCAGAGACCTTTGGGCTGTACACTGCCCAGGCCTTAGTTCCTTGCACAGAGCCCTGCATGCACGGTCCAGATGAAGGTGGTCTGCATTGCTCTATGAAGTTAGCTGCACAAAGCTATGTGTAGAAGGAGGCCACAGAGACCCACCTGTGCCAAGCAGGGTGGTGTGAAGGAGGCAGCACTGAAGAACTCACCCAGTACATGGCACCCTTTGCCCAAGGAGTTGCCCGGATCTAAGGTGGAGGTGCCTGCTTCCCACCTAATAAGAACCACGGGCTTCTAGGGTTTACTCCCTAAGGACCCTGAGCCTAAAGAGGCAGGGAGTGTCTTGGAAACCATTCTTTGAATAGGTCCCTGCTTCCAGAAGATATCTGCCACTTGTGCTCCAGCTCACTTCGAGAGCCTCCTCCCTTATCCAGGCTCCTGGGTCTGGTGACTCACAGCACAGCTCAGCTGGGAGGCATCTGGCTGTGCCCACAGCTCTGGCATCTGGCCGCTGGCCCCACATCCGAGGCGCTCTACTGAGACCTTCCAAGCAGTCCTCTTCCCCATTAGTCTTGTGTTCACCGATTCCCCGCAAGTACATCTAAGAGGTGGGCAAGGCCTGGCGCGCCAGCGGCCCTGTGCCAGGTGGAGCGGGAGTTCCGTTCTTATCAGCTCATCACATTCCATGCATTCCCTCCAGGCTGAGTGGGGGAGGTCAGCCGGAAGGAAGAATGCCGGGGGCCTTAAAGTCTGGGTCTGTGGGTCTGCCTTAGCTAGGCTTCAGTGGGGCTGCCCCTGCTCCCTCCCTCCCTGTATCCCTCACAGACCTTCCTCCACACTTAGCTCTGCTCCAACATCTCCTCTTTCTCTTCCTTTCTCTTCCTGCTCTGTTCCCCTCGTTTTTTTTTTCTGTTCCCCACCCCAATCTCCTTCTCTCTGCCACCCCTGAATGCTGGCGAGTCGAGAGACAGGCGAGTAGAGTTCGATGCAGGCTCCTTCTGCTCTGTCCCATCTTCCTTGTGTCTTGGGTCTAGGACTCACTCTCTCTGGCCATGATCCCTTCCACCCATGGGAACATCAGTTTCTGGGTTTCCAGCCCTGGTCTCTAGCCCCTCCCTCCACCCCTCCTCCTCTTCTTCCTCTTCCTCTTCCTCCCCTCCCTCCTCCCCTCCCCCTTCTCTTCCTTCTCTTTTTCCTCTGGTTCTCTATCGGAGAGATTTCTTTTCAGAGCTTCCTTCCAGTCTTTAAAAAGCTAATGTGAAGGCCAGCCTCGCTGCCTCCCACCTGCACCCAAGTCATGTCCTCTCCAGCTAAGATGCCTGCCAATCCTTCCAGAGCACCTAGGTACTGACTGGGTCAGTACTCTAACAAAGTTGTCCTAATCCTAAAATTAGGTATGGTAGCCAAGCATCGAACCAATGAGCTACATCCCCAGTTATCCTCAGCATATTACGTCAGAAACATAGAGGTTTGTGTCTTCCACAATATCAGAATTTATTGAAAAGCCAATACATTCCCAAGCTGCCTTGGTTCTGTTGGCAGAGATTTGCCAGTTGTTCTGATTTGTCCTGTGGTTGCTAACACAGTTTCTTTGATTCTAATCTCAGCTGCTAATATTAGCTGTCAGATCACACACTAACACTTCTTACAATAACACACAGATACACAGGTTACAGACTGACTGTCCTGTGGGAGGCAAAGCTGACCTGAAGTTCGAGGAAGTCTGTAAAGGACCAGATAAGGAGTCTTACTACAGGAAGGAAACCAGATAAGAAATTTTTATGAACTGAAGGCCCAGAGCTACTAAGGCACACAGCTGTCAAACTCAAGTCCAGGTGACAGGCCATTTGAGGGTCAGTTTGAAATGGGATGAATGTCATGAGCAGGAGAAACAGCAGAAGCTGGAGCAGAGAGACAGAGGCAGGAGTCCTATGATATGATAATTTTCCTGGACAGAGTTTGTGACAAGTCAGTGTACCTGACATGTTTTGGTCTTGGGTGTTCCTTTTTCCCAGGCAGAGAGTCCTATCAGGAAGTGATTGGTAAGCTTTGATGTTTATGATGGTTTGACATATGCTCAGATGTCACTATTTCTTAGCATAAGTGAGTTATTGTGTCTCCTGGTATGTTGGTGCTTGTTTATTTGTGTAAAGATAGAGAGTTGGCCTGGAGAGATGGCTCAGCGGTTGAGAGCACTAACTGCTCTTCCAGAGGTCCTGAGTTCAATTCCCAACAACTACATGGTGGCTCACAACCATCTGTAATAGGATCTGACGCCCTCTTCTGGTGTGTCTAAAGACAGCTATAATTGTACTCATATACATAAAATAAATAAATAAATCTAAAAAAATAAATAAATAAAGATGGTTCAGGCTGGATGGCACTTGAACCTGATAGAGTGAGTTCCAGTCCTGGGTTTTACACAGTGGAAGGAGAGAATCAGCTCCCAAATGTACTGAAAAAAAGATAAAGTGAAGTGGTGTGGTGTACACATTTAGTCTTAGCAGTCAGGCCAGAGGCAGGCAGATCTCTGTGAGTTTGAGGACAGCCTGGTAAACGCATAGAGTTTCAGACCAACCCAAGATGACATCGTGAGACCATGTCAAAGGAAAAACAAAGGATACAGAGTCCTTGTTTCTTTTCATTTCTACTCAAAATGAGGTAGCTCAGACCAAGGTTATCTCTTTATAAAATGGAGCCATGTTAGGTTAGGCACAATGTGCAGGTTGACATTGGCCCAACACAGAGTAACCTAGCACAGTGCCAGCTGTCCTCACCAGCCTTTAGCCCCTTGGCTTGTTTTGTTTTGCTTCGTTATTTTGAGAGATTTACTTACTCATATATAGTGTTCTGCCTGCATGTATGCCTGCAGGCCAGAAGGGGGCACCAGATCCCCTTACAGATGGTTGTGAGCCACCATATTGTTGCTGGGAATTGAACTCAGAACCTCTGGAAGAGCATCCAGTGCTCTTAACTGCTGAGCCATCTCTCCAGCCCCTTGGCTTTTGTTTTAGTAGAAGAAAGGGTCTCATTGTGTGGTCCAAGCTGGCTATGAAGCTGCAATCCTTCTGCCTTAGTCTGCTACCTACTGAGACCTTAGGTATATAGTATTCTACCTGACTTACAAATTTCTTAACTAGGACACCAAAAGTATTTAAGTATAAAGGTGAAATTTGAGAAATTATTATTCACTAAAATTGGGGTTAAGCAGTCATTAGGGAGATAGAGGCAGGAGGATCACAAGTTTGAGACTACCCAGTTAGTGTGTGTTTCAAAGGGAAGGAAGAAGAGCCACTGTTAAGCAAGTGTCACAGTGGAACTGGGGATGCAGAAAGGGCTGATCATGGCTCACATGGCCGGGGCCCTGGGTCCCTCTTCAGCACTTACAGAGAAGAGATGGGGTGAGGCCAGGGAAGTGCAAGGCAACAATGTGTAAAAATGAAAAGGCCCCACAGGGCCACGGGTGGGCGGGAAGTGATCTGCATCCTTGTGGCAGCTAGTAGAGTACGCACCTCACTTCAGCAGCAACGGGTCCCCTGTGGCCCAGTAACTCCACTTCTGGGCATGTATCCAACAAAGAAGCACCCACGGTGTCCTGGAAGACATGAGAGAATGTCCACCACAGCGCCTTTGTCGACAGTCCACACTGAAAAGAAAGAAACAAACAAACCTCAGATGTCCATCAATGGCCAGTGTGTGAATGGTGTCATAGGTCTATAATGGTGTACTATACAACAGTGCACAGGAAGAGACAACTCCAACAGGAAGCAACCTGTACCAATCCTACAAGTGTAACGTTAAAAAAAAAATGAAAATAATCTATTACCACCACACCAGTGACAAAAATCCACACACGGGCTGGAGAGATGAGTCAGTGAACTATGACACTGGCTGCTCCTGCAGAAGACTTCTGGCTGATTCCTTACGCCCATGTGGTGGCTCACAAGCATCTGAATCTCCAGTTCCAGATTTAACGCTGTCTTCTGGCCGCTGTGGGCAACAGGCACACAGGTGGTACACACATATACCTTCAAGCAAAACATCCATACACATATGGCAAAATAAAAAAAACTAGACACTGATTTTGTTGATAGCTCAAAACAGGCATGCCTAATCTGTAGTGACAGAATGAAGGGGACAGTGACATGCAAGAAAGAAAGACTGGCAGGTAACACAGGAAGCTTGGGAGAGGCTGGGATATTCTATTTCAAAATCTGAGTTCTGGTTACTCGCAGGTGATCTTTTTTGTGAAATCCTACACAATTTCCTGTCTTGATTTACATCTCAATAAAGCATTTCCACTGAGGGGGTGGGGAAATGGTCTGGTGGGTAAAGCGCTTGCCCAATAAGTGTGAGGTCTTGAGTTCGAATCCACAGAACCCTTGGAAAGCTGGGCACAGCAGCACATCTCTAATCCTGGCGCACCTACTGTGAGGTAGGAGGTGGAGACAGGAGAATGAATCCAGGAAGCTCTTAGTAGGACCAGCCAGCCTCGTGGGGGTGGGGTGGGGGAGCAGGATGCTAGCAACTTAAAAGAAACTATGTCTCAAACAAAGTGGAATGTGAAGACTGACACCGGAAGGTGCCCTCTGACCTCCACAACACACTGTGGCATGCTCATTCCCACATTCATGCATGAAAGGGAACACTTCACCTAACCACTCCCACCAAAGAACATTTCCATTTAAACAGAAATGACCCGAAGAGATTTTTTTTCCATCTGTCCAGAGTCACTCAGCTCTGAGGTGGGAAGTTCAAAGCTCCAGCTTCTCACTTGCATTTTCCCCTCACAGTGCGTGACTCTGCACGTGTTGCTTCCCTTCTGCAGCTCACTCTCCCTTATCTTATTAACCAGGAAGGAAGCAAACCACACAGGCACTGGCTATCCAAGAGGACTCCTCTGAGGAAGACATCTCTGTTGGGAAACATCTGGCTGAGCCTTCCAGATGTGAGGAGTACAAGAGAAGCAGGTCTAGCCTTATGATGGGAGGAATGGGGCTTCTGGAGACCATGGGAATGGGGCTTCTGGAGACCATGTCCCACAGCCTTCCCCAGAAGAGATGGTGGCACAGGCCTGTAATCCCAGCACTTGGGAGACAGAGGCAGCGGGACCTCTGTGAGTTTGAGACCAGCCTGGTCTACAGAGTGAGTTCCAGGAAAGCCAGGGCTACACAGAGAAACAATGCCTTTAAAGAAGAAAAAAAGAAAGAAAGAAAGAAAGAAAGAAAGAAAGGAAGGAAGAAAGAAAGAAAGAAAGAAAGAAAGAAAGAAAGAAAGAAAGAAAGAAAGAGAAAGAGAAAGAAAATTCAAGAGCACACAGAACCATGGCAGCCAGAATCCACACTGGCTCAAAGCTGGGGGAACATGGCTGTCAGGATCTTACTCCGTCCCACCGCCCCACTACCAGCTCTCTGAAATGTAGCAGGCCCCCCAGTGCCTTGGGTGAAATGATCCAGTGTTTTGGGAAAAATGAAAGGGCAGGGGTTTGGTTGCATTCCACAGCTGGCCTGACAATTCAGGGCCATTGGCTTATTCAGCAGATGAGAGGTAGAGGGTGCTGAGAAGGAGGCCAGCCAGAAAGGAGGATCCTGAGACTTGTGGGTGAGCTCAGGCTCTGATATGTTTTTTCAACCTAAGTGAGGCAGGTGAGCCCAGGAATGTGAAGAATCAAGGGCTGTGGTGACAGGCCATTGTGTTACACGGAAAAAGAAACAGATGTCTTGAGCCCACAAAGGCCAGGGATTTTTCCCATGCTCCTTCCTGTACTGCTGAGGGCTGTGGGTCAGCACCTCTGACAGGAACACACACACACACACACACACACACACACAAGCCACACTTGCCTGTTATGACATCTAGAAGCTCAAAGACAGCCCCACCTCTAACCCCAACCAGACCTGACTGTCCCCAAAGCAAGGGATCAATCAATGTCGGCCCCAGACTTCCAGGAGAGTCAGCGACCCCAAGCAGTAAGGAGCAAGGTTCCAGCTGCTCACAGCAACTCAAGAGTAGCTTAGGGGAGCTGATGCTGAAAGCCAGGGAGGTGGGTGAAGGAGCTGCACCCACCGTGTACATCTGTCCCGTGAGAGGGACTTGCCAGCATTCTCACACCGTTGACTATGATGCTTCCCCAAGGATCACAGTTCTCACGGAATGGTAACCAGTACTATCAGTACGAAGGGTACAAGGGACCATGTTTTACATCTTGGTGTAACTATGGAGGAGCTGAAGTACAGGCTGGAGGACCACACCGTGGGGGTGGAGGCAGGCATTGCACGTGAGTAACAGCGCTGAGAGGACTCTGCTTGCTGTGGTCAAGGAGGCCCCGGTTGGTGTGAGCTGAGAAACTAAGGGAGAGGCATGTGTGGGGAGGGAAGGAGGCTCTGCACGAATGTGTGTTCTTGACACGGGCGTAGCTATGTCAGGAACCCAGTGGTGCCTCAGACCCATGGGAATGGCGAGGCCTCCCACCTCACCCTTGGGGTAAGGATTAGATGAACGGCAAAGCTCTAGTCTGAGTGTGAACATTGACAACAAGTCCAAGTAACCTACCAGTGTGTACAAAAACCAGCAACTGGAGCTGCCAACTCCTGGGTGACTGAAGCTTGGGATG
>NW_021620860.1:4594374-4604569 GCF_004785775.1 Grammomys surdaster
CTGGCTGTAACGGATGCCCTGAGGTACTGGGCTGTTGGGTAGCAGATGTGTTCCACCAGAGCTAGCCCACCTGATCCTAGTCTTTCTGTATGTCTTTCTGTGTGTCTGTGTATCTTTGTTCCCTCACTGCCTGTGATGGTTTGTATATGCTTGGGCCAGGGAGTGGCACTATTAGGAGGTGCAGCCATGTTGGAGTAGGTGTGTCACTGTGGGCATGGGCTTTAATACCTTAGTCTTAGTTGCCTAGAAATGAGCATTCTGCTAGCATCCTTCAGATGAAGGATGTAGAACTCTCATCTCCTGCACCATGCCTGCCTGGATGCTGCCATGTTCCCACCTTGGTGATAATGGACTGAACTTCTGAACCTGTAAGCCAGCCCAAATTAAATGTTGTCCTTATAAGAGTTGCCTAGGTCATGGTGTCTGTTCACAGCAGTAAAACCCTAAGACACTGCCCCAGTCAGGGGTCACAGGATGTGGCAGTCGTGGCCGCTAGAGAGATGGAAGTCCGAGTGATACAATCCTCTTCTTCAAGACTCATCTCCAGTTTTCTTCATCGGAGGAGCTATCTCACCTTTACCTTATAGCCCTAATCACTCAGAACACCTCCATCTAGATATGCCTCACTTAGGTGGTGCCTCTTCACTGATGACTGCCATGAACTGGAAAAAAGGGCTTAGAATCCTCTTCAAAGCATTAGTGGGGACTTCGTTCTGAAAGTGTTGGAATGAACCCAGGGTCAATCATATAATCCCAGAGGTGGGACTCCAGCTCCTCCAAGACTGTACCCCCTTTTCTGCCTTCCTACCCTCTTCATTTTTTTCCTTTACTCTCCTTCCTGGCTTTCTTTCTCTGACAGGGTCTTATGTATCCCAGGCTGGCCTCAAATTGGTTATGTAGCTGAGTGTGTGTGACTCTGAAGTTCAGGTCCTCTGCCTCCTCATCTTGAGATGCATACCACCATGGATAGTCTATGCAATGCTAGGGGTGGAATCCAGGGCTTCTTGCATGCTGGTCAAGGAAGCTACTTCTAAGCTAAGCCACCAATCCTTCCAGGACTTTCTTAGTTAACCAGAGAGGAATTGGCTCTGAAAGGGAGGGGGGATTGGCAGAGTGTGGTAGTCATAAAACAGGAATGTTCCAGAAGCCAGAGAAGCAGAAGAAGCATCTGTGGCTAGAGAAGGGGGCTCAGATCTCCTGTGATAGCCCCATTTCCCAGTCTGATCTCAGGGCCTGTTTTGTTTTGTTTTTTTGTTTTGTTTTGTTTGTTTGTTTGTTTTTTGGTTTTTCAAGACAGGGTTTCTCTGTATAGCCCTGGCTGTCCTGGAACTCACTCTGTAGACCAGGGTGGCCTCAAACTCAGAAATCCACCTGCCTCTGCCTCCCAAGTGCTGGGATTAAAGACGTGCACCACCACCGACCGGCTCAGGGCCTGTTCTTGCTGTGCTGTCTCGGGACAGGAAAAGCTGTAAAAACTTTACCCAGCTGTCCCAGGCACAGCTGAATGGGAGTTCAGCAGTTCTCCATCTCCAGATCCTCCTTTGCCTACATCTAGTCCCAGCCAGTTTGGGGGAACAGAGGCAGGAAAGGAGAATACAGGTCCTATTCTATAGGGGAGCCCTAGAGTCAAGGGACTCTGTCCCCTGACAGACCTTCCCTGGATTGTGATGGAAGGGAGTGCTGGCTTCTTTACCGAGTTTCTACTCTAAACTGGGCTCTGGGCACTGAAAAGGGTAATGAAGTATTGATCCTACGCTCTCAGAGCTCTGAGTCCAGAAGGACTGAGAAGACTCAAGGAGGACATTCGTCTGAAACCATGAAGTATCAGTAAAAGGTGCCAGCACAGTCTCCCTCGAAGAATACTGCAGCTTTTAAAGGTTTGCTCAGGCCAGTAGGGTGGCTCAGTGGGTAAATCCTTGTTACACAGATGGTGGAAGGAAAAGAACCGACTCTGGCAAGGTGTCCACTGACTGTCACATGCATACTGTGGGGTTCTCCCCTCCCCCATCTATCTACCATGTGTGTGTGTGTGTGTGTGTGTGGTCTGGTTTCCCATGGTTCTTAGGGCTCTATGGGGGAAAGTGATCCCCCTTCTGCCTTGACAGGAATGGCTTACTTGAAATCCATGTCTAGCTATATGAATCAGAAGAAAAGTGTTCTTGTCTATTCAGACCCCCATCCCCAATACTGTAGGGAACGGAAAGGAACAGCTGAGGATATGGGTTCTGCACACTCAAAATCCATGGCCACTTCTGACCCTCTTCCTCTCTTCCTACCAAGCCTCTTTTGGGTGGGTGACACCTGGATTCCTGTCCCAGCCTGTCTGCAGACATGAGAGTTTGGAAGAAACATGGTCTAAGGAGGAGGAAGACAGGAAAAGGGGAGTGGAAGCAGGTCATGGGGCAGAGGAAAGATGGGAAAGAAGGACCCAGAAGGAAGCCTTGGGCAGGGCCCTAGGGGATTGGGCCAGATACTCAGAGGAGCCTGGACCAGAGTGAGAGGAAGCTCTGAAACACCCAGCCAAGGATCTTCAACTTTCTGGGGGTCACCGCAGACTCCCACTAGCAGGCAATTCTGGTGTGTCACAGGCCTGCCACGTGTGGCCTGCCACGTGTGGTGTAGCCAGTGCCCCAAGGAGTAATGCCTGTCGTTAGGCTGTTACATCTACAACAACTCTACTCCTGTCAAGACTCTTGATTATTTGTTCCTGTTGCTCTGCCTCTAGGGAGTGTCTCCTGCCTAGGATGAGGCAAGCAGAGGCTTGTCTGACCCCACCTGGCCCTGGAGGAGTCCCTTCTTGGGAGCTGGGTAAGGTACAGAGTTAGCAAGACTGCTTGCCGCTCCCTCCCTTAGCCCAGGAGGCCCCCTCCCTGCCCACCTCCCCCACCTCTCCAGTGAGCTGGCTTGAGCCTTGGGATGCAGCCAGATTCCTTCAAGGCGGGTGGGCCCTGCAGAAGCTACTATTCCTTAAATCTCACCCCCCCAACCTCCAGGGCTCTTGCCTCCCTCTGTCCCTCCCCTGTGCCTAGGACTCCTTAAGAGAGACAAGAGTAATGGACGGAACGCAGGGCCTGACCCCAGGTCCTTGGCTGCAGGCCTGGTACTAGGAACTCTGTCAGTAAATATTTAGGGAGTGAATAACGCCCACCCCTCCCCATCAACAGCCAAGTCTTTCCTACAACCAGAAACCCTTCTTGTGACTTGGTGGCCATCCCTTTGCCTTTTCTCTGAAGGTTAGTGGGACCTTCGGTATGACCAGTTTGGCCATAGAGAGGAGCCCAAGGGGCAGCTCCATCTCAGTCACCTCTCTGCCCCTTGGCTGGTATAGAAAAGCGATTAAGGGGCTGGAGAGATGGCTCAGTAGTAAAGGACACTGGCTGCTCTTCCAGAGGACCAGGGTACAATTCCCAGCATCCACATGGCAGTTCACAACTGTCTCTAACTCCAGTTCCAGGGAATCTAACACCTTCACACAGACATATATGCACACAAAACACCAATGCACACTTTAAAAAAAATAAATAAAAATATACTTTAAAAAAGGAGGGGGGGGGAAGTGAAGGGGTCAAAGACAGCTGATATGAATTGGCCCCAGTCTGAAAACCCCAGACCATCTCAAGGAAGCACGGACTTTTTAGGATGAGTATTCTTTCTTTCTTTTCTTTCTTTCTTTCTTTCTTTCTTTCTTTCTTTCTTTCTTTCTTTTTTGGTTGTTCGAGACAGGGTTTCTCTGTGTAGCCCTGGCTGTCCTGGAACTCACTCTGTAGACCAGGCTGGCCTCGAACTCAGAAATCCACCTGCCTCTGCCTCCCAAGTGCTTGGATTAAAGGCGTGCGCCACCAACGCCCCAGCTGGTATTCTTTCTGAACCCTTAACTTTTGCCCTCCCAGACGCTCTGAATTCCAACTGCTCTTTGACAGCCCCCACCTTCTGTCCCACACCCATACCATGTGTCCACTGCCACCTAACTGAAAGGCCTTGGGCCTGAGTGGATGCCCCTAAGCTATGTGAGGTTTCCTGCTGGTCCATCAGGAGCAGGGAGGAGGACACAGCTCTCATCTGTCTCTGACCCTTCCCTCTTTTTTTCTGGCCTGAGATCAAGGCAACAAGCATGTCTTCAAAGGAAGTGCCTGACATTTTGCACAGTAAGTAGCTAAGAATGCAAAGGAGCCTCCAGCTACCTGCTGCACTGAGGAAGTCTTAGTGTGTCCCCTGGAAGGACTATTAGGGAGTTTAAAGAGGCTGCATCTGAGGGCATTGGCTGGGGTGAGTGAGGAGGATGGGAGCCAAGGATGACAACCGTGTATGTTTCTCCAGGTTTGCCCCCTTATGTACAAAGCCATCCCTAACCCAAATGACAGGGCACATCCCCCCCCCTAACTCCCTCAAGACAGGGTTTCTCTGTGTAGCCCTGGCTGTCCTGAAACTCACTCTGTAGACCAGGCTGACCTGGAATTCACAGAGATCCACCTGCCTCTGGAGTTCTGGGATCAAAGGCATGTGCCTCCACCATCCATCCAGCTAAAGATTTATTTGTGTATTTTATGTATATGAGTGCTTTGTCTTCACGCTCATCAGAAGAGGGAATCAGATCCCATTATAGATGGCTGTGAGCCACCGTGTGGTTGCTGGGTAATTGAACTCAGACCTCTGGAAGAGCAGTCAGTAACTTTCTTATGTTGTAATATTGGGAAAATCTGAGCCAGGCCCAATGGCAAATGCCTGTAATCCTATCACCCAGAAGACGATAGTACATTTGAGTCTAGCCTGGGGCTGCATGGTGAGACCCTATCTCATTATGTAGATATGGTAAACCAAGGCTCTGTTTCCTGTTTCCTGATTTGTAAAATGGAGATAATAGTCCCTGGTGTGCCTGAAATCCTAGCACTTGGAAGGTGGAGGCAGGAGAATCATTTGAGCTCAAGAGTTTGAGACAAATTTGGGAAATGTAGAGAGATCCCCATCTAAAATAATAAAATAATACCCGTATCTTTGAAAGTCACCACTGTTTTGTCCTGTTGCTTTTCCACTCTCAACCCTAGACAGCTACTAGTCTGCCTTGTGGCCCCTGTAAATGGATCACAGCTTAAGCAGCCTTTGGTGTCTGTCTTCTTTCATTCAGTGTGTGGTGGTTTGAATGAGGATGGCTCCCAAAGTCATATTTGAATGTTTAGTCACCGAGAAGTGGAGCTGTTTGAAAGGATTAGAAGGATTAGGAGGTGTGGCCTTGCTGGAGGAAGTGTGTCACTGGGAGTGGGCTTTGAGGTTTCAAAAGCTCATGCCAGGCTCAGTCTCTCTGTTCCTGCAGATCAGGATGTAGGTCTCAGCTTCTTCTCCAGCACCACCTCTGTCATGCCTGCTGCCTCGCTCTCCCCCATGATGCTAATAGTAAGCCAGTCCCACAATTAAATGCTTTCTTTTATAAGAGTAGCTTTAGTTGTTGGGTGGTGGTAGCAGTGGTGCACACCTTTAATCCCAGTTCTCAGAGGCAGAGACAGTTGGATCTCTGAGTTCTAGGCCAGCCTGGTCTACAGAACTAGTTTCAGGACAGGCAGGGCTTTGTGGAGAATCCCTGTCAAAACAAAACAAAAACAAACAAACAAAAAGTCGCCTTCATCAAGGTGTCTCTACACAACAATAGAACACTGAGACACTGTGTTTTCAAGGTTTGCCCATATAGCTCCATGCACCAAATTTGGTGCCCTATCACCAAAGAAAGTTCCCTGTGTGGGTGTGCCACATTTTGCTTATCTCTTCATCAATAGATACTTGGGTTGTTTCCATATTTTGGCTATTATGAATATTGTTGCTATGAATATTCATGTCCAGGATTTTGTGTAGACTTGTTCTGTTTTCCTTGGGTATAGACTATACAGAAAGACCGAGTCAAATGGAATCTTTCTACCTAACCCTTTGAAGAAATATCAGGCTATATTTTATTCTTACTATTAGAATTTGAAGTCCTGACTTCTTCCTGCCTCCTGCCTCCCATCTATTTTTTTTTTTTTTTTTAGTACAAGGTTCCGTGTATCCAAGGGCAGTCTCCAACTCACCATATGGCTGAAGATGACTGTGATTATTTGTATATGCTTGGCCCAGAGAGTGGCACAGTTGGGAGGTGTGGCCTTGTTGGAGTAGGTGTAGCCTTGTGGGTGTGGGCCTTAATACCCTTGTCCTAGCTGCCTGGGAGTCAGTATTCTGCTAGCAGCCTTCAGATGAAGATATAGAACTCTCAGCTCCTTCTGTACCATGCCTGTCCCAATGCTGCCATGTTCCCGCCTTGATGATAATGGACTGAACTTCTGAACCTGTAAGCCAGCCCCAATTAAATGTCGTCCTTATAAGAGTTGCCTTGGTCACGGTGTCTGTTCACAGCAGAAAAAAACCTACCAAAGACAATGATTATACATTTCTGATCCTTCTACCTTATTTCCCAAGGGCTGGGATCACAGGTATGTACCACCATGCCATTTTATATGGTGCCAAGGATCAAACCCAGGGCTTCATGCATGTTAGGCAAGCACTCTACCAACTGAGCTACACTCTGGCTCTCGCTGTGTGTTGGCACTAGCCATCTCTTCTCTCCTACACATCTCCAGGAGTGAGGAATCGTATCTAATTGTAGTTTTGAGTCAGATTTTCCAGTGACATCATTTTATGTGCTCATTGGCCCTTTCTCTGTCTTATTTGGAGGAAAGGTTATTCAGACTTGGTGCCCACTCTTTTAAAATGTATTACTATTATTTATTATTATTGGAGGTGGTGGTGTGTGTGCCTGTGATATGCGTACAGGCACATGGATAGCCCCGCACATGAGTGGAGGTAAGAGAACAATTTTGTGAAGTGGGAGTTGATTCTCTCCTTCCACATTTACGTGGGATTCTGGGATCACACTCGAGTCATCAAGCTTACATCACAGGCACTTACCTCTGCGCTTCTTGGCAGCCCTAAGTTTTTAAAGGATTTATTTTATCTATACAAGTGTTTTGCATGTATGTATGAATATATATATGTATGTATGTATGAATATATGTATTATGTATGTATGTATGAAGTGTGTATTGCATACATATACATATACATATACATATACATATACATATACATGCACCATGTGCATACCTGGTGCCCATGGAGGTCAGAAGAGAGCATCGGGTCTCTTGGAACTGGTGTAATAGATGGTTGTGAGTCACCGTGTGGGGGCTGGGAACAGAATGAGTATTGTTTTTATATACATTATGCATACACATAATAAACAAGATATAAAGTAAGTAGGGCCGGAGAGCTGGCTCGGTGGTTCAGAGCACCTGATGCTCTCACACAGGACCTGTACTCAGTTTCCAGCACCACATAGTGGCTTGTAGCTGTCTGTAACTCCAGTTCCAGGAAATCTGATGCTATCTTCTGACCTCCTTGGACACAAGGCACACAGAAGGTGCACAGACATACATTCAGACAAAACACTCACATGCATAAAATAAACAGATCTTTATAAAAATAAATAAGTAAATAAAATATTG
Organism: Grammomys surdaster; assembly: GCF_004785775.1. Classification (NCBI taxonomy): domain Eukaryota; kingdom Metazoa; phylum Chordata; class Mammalia; order Rodentia; family Muridae; genus Grammomys; species Grammomys surdaster. The sequence goes on from NW_021620860.1 coordinate 4,601,895, forward strand.
GGAAGCTTTTTTTTAACCTTTTGTTGATTCTTTGCATGTTTCACAACACACACCTCAATCCCACTCATCTTCCCGTCCCCTCGTATCTGTCCTCTGCCCTTGCAGCCTTCCCACCTCAAAACACACATGCAAACAAACAACAAACACAGCAAGGACAGTATCTCATTATGGAAGCTGCAGTGTGTCACAGTGTGTCCCACGGCATTTCCCTCTGTCCACACATCTTGCAAAGGTTCATTGCAATGAGTCATTGGTCTGGTTCGAGATATCTGGCTCCTGTGACATCAATATTGACCTCCTCCCTGTTATCCAGCTGCTGCCTTGCGTATGGAGATCCTGTAGCTTTGGAACAGCAGGACTGGTCCCTTCATGCATCCCAACCATTAGCAGATGCTATCGATTTTGAGGTGGGCCAATTTAGAGCCCTGTATCTGGCCCTGGGTGGTAGCTGAGCTGGCCAGCTCTCCCTTATCCATACCACCGGGGCAAGCTCTCCAGCACGCTCTGGCTAGGCCACCCAATGGCCACTGACAGGAGGCAGGGTTAGCCCTCCTCTCTCATGCCCTCAGATGGGCTTACTCACACCCATGCCTCCAGAGCCAGCTCCACTGTGCTGCCCAGTCAAGGTGTGGGCCCCACTCTCACACCTTGGGGCTGGCTCACCTGTGCCTTCACCATCAGGGCCAGCTCCACTGTCCAGATGTCGAGGGTTAAGGGAGAGAAGGCATCACCCCTGCACCCATGCCCCTCATGGCAGACTAGGGGAGGGGCAGCTCTCCCACACTCTTGCCCTTGGGGCTGGTTCGCTTGCACCCCCACTACCAGAGTGGACTTCGGTTTGCTGTCCAGGGGAGATTCAGGGCCCGCTTTCCTGAGTGCTAAAGCTGGTGAGGGGGAAGGATAGCTCTCCTGAGCTCATGACCTTTTGAATAGCTTTCTCAACTGGCAGAGGCGGTGAGGGGTGTTAGGGGCATCATTTTTGCACCCATGCCACCTCATGGCAGACAAGTGGCAGGGCCAGCTCTCTCACACTCATGTCCTTGGGGTGGCTCTCCCCTGACCCTTAACCTCACAGCCTTCCTTCACTCCCACCCCTCACCCTTGCTACCTGGGCCAACACCTTTGTGCTGCCTGGATGAGGTGTAGGGTAGGGCTCATTCTCCCATGTGCTGCCAGCGATGAGAGATGGGGTCAACTCTTCAGAATACAGCATCCAGTGAGGGATGGGGTGAGTTCTGCACAGCCTGCGAACACCCAAGTGGTCCCTGGTGGCTTCCCTGACCAGGGACATCCCCCATGCTCTCTAGCGGTAATATGAGCCACAGACATTGACACCAACCCCTGCTACCGAGACTCAGACATGGCCCTCAGCAACAGCTCGACCGCACCATGGCCCCAGGTAGCAGGGCTGACCACTCACAACAGGCTCCTCCTCTCGGGAGTCTCCAATTTCATCTCTCTTCATAATGTTCAAGCTGCTCCACCTCTCTTTCTCTCCCCTCTGCCACCACAGACTCACACACCGTGGTGGCTCTGTCTGCAGGCTGGCCACACAGCTGGCGGGCCCCTGGGTGACATCCTCCATCTACACCACAGGACACATCAGCCAGCAGGTTTCTATAACCTGCCTGTGTCTCGCACTGGAGGGCAGGTCTGGAGTGGCATGGTGGTCCACAGGTCTCTGTCTGTCTTCCTCTTACTGTGCTGCCTGGATTTGATTTGATTTTTATGAGTCTTACGCATAAAACAGCTTTGTCCACCAAGCCAGGCATCAGGCTAGGATGAACACAGGACTGCCATCTGCTCTGCCCCTAACTGATATGAGAATGCCAACACCAACAAGGAGTGTCTCTGCCCATTGCCAGGGGGCACCAGTATTCTTAACTACAGTGCCATTTCTCTAGGTCCCAGGCTGAGTGATTTTTAAATTAGGCTGTTTGTGTTTTTATTATTGAATTGCTTTTTTTAAAAAAAAAATATATTCTACCCACAAATCTCTATAAGATTCATGAAATAAAATAATCTTTAATTTTTTTATTTAAAAATATTTGATTTGTGCATTGGTATTTTGCCTGCATGTACGTCTGTGTGAAAGTGTCAGATCTTTGAGTCACAGACAGTTGTGAGCTGCCATGTGGGTGCTGGGAATTGCATCCAGCTCCTCTGGAAGAGCAACCAGTGTTTTTAACCCCTGAGCCATCTCTTTAGACCCTGGAATGAATATTCTTTTCTTTTATTTTTTCAAGACAGGCTTTCTCTGTATAGCCCTGGCTGTCCTGGAACTCACTCTGTAGACCAGGCCGGCCTCGAACTCAGAAATCCGCCTGCCTCTGCCTCCCAAATGCTGGGATATTTTTAATTTTTATTTATTTATTTGTTTGTTTATTTATTTATTTAGAGACAAGGTCTCACCATGTAGTCTTGACTAGCCTGGAACTCACATAAATCTTCATGCCTCTGTTTCCCCAACGTTGGAAAAAAGTATGGGCCACTACACCACCTGGACCATATATATGTATGTGTGTCTGTCTCTGTGTATGTGTGTGTGTGTCTGTGTGTGTCTATGTGTGTGTGTCTGTGTGAGTGTGTGTGTCTGTGTGTGTGTCTGTGTGTATGTGTGTGTGTGTCTGTGTCTGTGTGAGTGTGTGTGTGTCTGTGTGTCTCTATGTGTGTGT
>NW_021620860.1:4604579-4676740 GCF_004785775.1 Grammomys surdaster
TGTGTCTGTGTGAGTGTGTGTGTGTCTGTGTGTCTCTATGTGTGTGTGTCTGTGTGTATGAGTGTGTGTATGTGTCTGTGTGTTTGTGTGTGTATGTGTGTGTCTGTGTGTGTGTACATGAGTTATGTGGACAGGCAGGGACCTGTAGAGGACAGAGGAAGGTGTCAGATCCCTTGGAACCAGTTACAGGTGGTTGTGAGCACCAGTTGGGTACAGCAAACCGAACCTGGGTCCTTTATAAGAACAGAAAGTGCAGACCAGGGCTGGTGATGGTGGTGCACACCTTTAATTCCAGCACTGGGGAGGCAGAGGTAGGCAGATCTCTGTGAGTTCAAGGCCAGCCTGGTCTACAGAGAGATTTCCTGCACTACACTTCCATCTAATGACGTTGAGTTGAGTTTTTCTTTTGTTCCTTGTGTTTTTGGTGTGATAGCTAAGGAGTATTACCAAACCCAAGGTTACAAAGATCCACTCCCATGTTCTAAGAGTTTTATAGGTTAGACCTCATATTTATGGCTTTGATCCGTTTCTTTGCTCTGACTTTTTTTTTTTGCAAGATGCACAGTAGGGGTTTGGTGGCATTCTTTTCTGTGTGGTCATTCAGCCCTCCCCTTGTATGTTTACAAAACCCAGGGGACTCTAATGCCCCAGGAAATGCCAGCTGGGAAATGCCAGCCTACCAAGACCTCAGGCCACGTGACCTGGGAGGGTCACTGCCCTGGGCACAATGCTGTTCTCCCATCCATTTGCTTATCACCATGGCTCCACTCACCTCGTTTGTACCAAAATATATTTACTGAGCGCTGCCGTGTATTTGGCTGAAATAACAAGTTAGGGAGTGTGTAAAATAATGGGCCCGCTTTGTCAGAACTGGAAGAGACCCAAACGGTGGGGTGTGTTCCAGGACAGCAACTTGCTTTGAAAGTTTGAGGCCTCTAAGACTCACTCGGGGTCACCAGGTGGCACAGGGCCATGTGGTCTAATTACTCCCTTACCCGATGTGTTTGACCCCATGCTGGCTGCACCCCCAGGCAGGCAATGCCTATTCATTGAGTAGGTCCCCTGTGTCAGGCAGGATCCTCTGAAGATCCCTGGAACCTTGCCCTATGCCTCTTCTCCAGGGACCTAAGGCGGGGGCTAAGCCTGGCAGAGCTATCTTGGGCTTCTAGACCCTCCCTTTCCCGAGCACCCCCCTCCATGTAGGGTCATCCCTTGGCTCCAGCCCAGCCTTCTCTATTCCCTTAGCTGGAGCACTGGGAATGTGAGGCGGGCGGCAGGCAGCCAGGGGCACAGGGCGGGCCGAGAGGAAAGGCCCAGGTCCGGGTCATTTCCTGACACCCTTGTTTGCCGCGTGCCCCTGACTTCTGGTGGCTGTTTCCGCCCCGCCCACAGCCTCCCTGTCTGAGTGGGCAGCTGGCCTGGAACTGGAATCCTTCCACTCTTGGGTCCTTACCTCAAAGCCCAGAGGTCCCTAGACTCCTGTGAGAATGTACCTCCTGAACTTGGGCATTCACTTACCCAGTCAGGGCGTTGGCAACCTTTTTTGGGAATATGGCTTACTTCCCAGGCTTTTTGTACACCGTAAGGGATACGTAGACGCTCAAAGGGCTGACGCAAGGACCCATCCACTAAAATTGTCATCCCTCTTTCTCAGTCAGCGTCTCCGCATTTTCTTCCTTCACAGCCTTTCAGAATGCCTTTCAGGACTCCCTGTCACCACAAAGGGGTCTTAATCTGAGTTCCTGGGTAAGCTTTCTGGGCGCCTCTGTGATGGGGGCGGGGCACCTCTGATAGTTGCCTCTGTGCGGGTTAGCTATTGAGTATCAACTTCCTTAAACCTGTGGGGGGCCTGCAGGGAGTGTAGTTTTCAACCGAGCAGGGAAGATTCTCTCTAATCCAGGCAAAGCATTATGGTCAGAGCTCCAGGCATGGTGCCTAGGGAGAGGGTACGAGTTTGCTTTTCTGGAGCTCCTGGCTCTTAGAAGCAAATCCACCACAGCCTCCCTCACTCCAACGGTTACTGTTATCACTTCCCATAAAAATGCCATTTGTTGAGTGACTACTTAGTGCAAGGCACTGTACAATTTCTTTTCTTTTTCTTTTTCTTTTTTTTTTTTTTCGAGACAGGGTTTCTCTGTACAGTCCTGGCTGTCCTGGAACTCACTCTGTAGACCAGGCTGGCCTCGAACTCAGAAATCCATCCGCCTGCCTCTGCCTCCCAAGTGCTGGGATTAAAGGCGTGCGCCACCACTGCCTGGCCACTGTGCAATTTCTAATACACCTCAGTGAATCTATAACTAAGGCACGATGGTTTATTTACGAAAAGTGAAGCACAGAGAACACAGACACAAAATGCCCAAAGCTAATAGGTGACCAAATATGGCAAATGCTTCTCAGAGTAGAATTCATGGTAGGGCGGGCATGCAAGAAGCCTGGGGGGATGGTGAGTTTCTACTAGGCAGGAGAGGACTGGGACTTGGAAAGCAGAGAGTAGCCAAGCTACGGGTCTTGAGAAAGCAAGGAGCAGACATGAACTTGAGGCGGCACCTGCTTGCTGCCTGGGCTTCGTGGGGAGGACAATAGGGTGACTTGGGGAGGAACCCATGTTGTCTGGGAAGGGATTGTTCCCTATGTCATCAAATCTGGGGCTTGGGGGTGGGGGACAGACTGGTCCCCCAGAGCCCAGGTGAGAAGTCTCCAACAGAAGAGAAGTGAAGGCCTTGGGCCAGATGCCAGGGGCTTCCCTAGTTCAACCAGAGCCAGTCCTCTGGAGTCCTGAGACTCTGGCATGGTTGTCATTCTTTGCAAAGGAAGGGACTGGAGGTCTCGATGGGTTAGAGTCGAATGCGTACTGGGCTGAGTTATTTCTCTCTAAAATCCCCCACCCCAAATCTAACCCATCCCATTCCCCCACCCCCACCCTGCTGGCATCGGGCCAGGGCCTTGGCCGTCTTTGCACACTGGTAGGTAATGTGGATGCCATTTGTGGACAGGAAAACAAGATTATCCTAAATGAATAAAGTGGAGGCCGCCAGGCTGCAGCCAGGCCACCTAGAGAGCCGCACAGGACTGAGGGATTCAGGGCAGCATTTAAAGGCCTGCTGGAATCAGCACCCCCACGGGGACGATGTTGTCTGAGCTTCCGGTGGAAGCCAGGCCAGCATGGCCTGCTCAGCATCACAAGGAAAGGGCTTTTTGTTGGTGTGTGGATCTAGACTGCCATAGGGTCCCTCTGGGCTCTGGACTCCTAGTCTTCATCCCGGTCCTGGACCTTGGTCAGGTTGCCAGCTTGTGTTTCTATCTAGAAGGACCTCTTGGTTCCACACTCACTGCCCAGTTGCTTTGCCCTGTCTCAGCCCTCACTCTGTCTCCTCCGCATCCTTCTAGGTACCAGCTCCTGCTCACACACCCTAATCTAAACCTCTCAAATCCATCCACAGCTCTACGACCTCTCACCCTCTCTTACCGCCATCCACCCACACCTGGTCTCCCTGATGCTCTGAATAATCTCCAGGTTGTCAGCTTGTTGCCTGGAGGACCCGGATAAACTTCCCTTTGGGTATACGCTGATGAAGCCCTACTCTCAACGAAGCACCTAGGGCTTCTTGAACATGGCCCCCAGGAGTATCTGTGCTTGTGATTTTCACTGTATACTCTTACTCTTCTGGTCCTCTCATCTCTTCCACTGCATCTGCCTCTCTAACCCCTGGTCCTTTTCACTGTAATGACTTCAAGCTCTGCCCTGCCTCTGCGCTGCACCCCAAGAATGTAACCTAGAGCAGTTCTGCCCTGAGGGTGTAGCTTGATGCCTTCCAATCCACACCCGAGGGTTGGAGTGGGTGGGGGTGGGGATGGGCAAGAAGGAAAGAGCCAGAAAGTAAGATTTCCATCTCATTCCCCTTGGACTGGCCCCACTGGCCCCACTAAATCTTTCCTTGCCTCCACCCACTCCCAGGCTCTGGTCCTTCCTCTCTCCCCCTTCTCAGTGGTCTGACTCATCTGTGCCCTGGGCCCTCATCTCTGGTGATACTGTCATATCCTGCCCCCTCCCTGCCTGGGAGGAGGAGGGCTACCCATGTCAGGTGGGACTCCCTGCATCTTAATAGGAGCCCTCGAAGGCCAGGCCTTCACCTATCCCAGAGGGTCCTGCTGATGAGCTTTTCTGTGATTCTCACAGGAGAGAGCATGAGACAGGCTCCCAGCTCCAAACCCATGTGGGGCCAGTTGGCCTTGACCTAGGATGGCTGCCTTCTCAGCTCTGTACCAGCTTGCAAGGAATTTTCAGGTCCTTAGTACATATGTCCACTGCCTTTCTGCCAGGTGACCCCAGGATGGGAGGAGGGGGAGGGGGAGGATGCGTCTACCTGTATTACTCAGGCCCTAGGTTATGCAGCGTTGGCCCGGAGGAGGAAGTGAGTCAATGGGCACAGCAATTCATGCCTCAAAATTCTGACTTTCCTTTTCAACCCGCTGAGCCAAAAAACGTTTGTCCCAACAGGATCTTAGGGTGGGGGAGGGGCCGGCCGTGGTGGATGTTAAAGAGACAGAGCCTCTCTCGATCCTCTCAATCGGTGCCATTGAATTTTGTTTTTTGAGGATGAAAGGTTATAAGAGTGTGGCCTTAGAGCTAGACATATGGGAAGTCAAAGACCTGCTGAATGTCAAGGGATGTCACAGGGCTGGGAGATACAGGCGTCATCACAGGGAATATGACAGTTGCCCCTAGGATGTTAATGGCTGGGCCCTAGGTTTGCTGCTTTAACAAACCTGTGAGTTTGGTATCTTTGTTCCCAATATACAGATAAGGGAGTTGAGGCTAATGGGAGGAGAGAGACTTGACTTGTTTAAAGTCACAATCCCATCACTTAATAGCCACACTGCTATCTCAGGCTCGAAGTCAGTGCAAGGCCTGGAAGTTTCCAGTGACTGTGTGTCTGTGAGGGATAGAGTTGCTGAGAGTGGAAACTCACAAAAGATTTTGAAGAACAAACAAGCGGACATTTTCCAAGTGCTCCAGCAAGCAGAGGGCATTCCAGGCAGAGTAGCCATATGTGAAGGGTGGTGGCCTGGCCTGTCTTGTTTGAGGAATTCCCTTGGGAGTGGAATGAGATACAGAAACTTTTGGGGGTGGGGGGATGGGAGGAGTGGGCTGTGGGTGGGAAGGGATGTGTAGAGTCTGAGGCTGGAGCCTGGGGAAACTCTGCAGGGGTCATCAGCAGGTAGAACAGTAGCCCATAGGGGTCATGGGAAGGTGACCTGCACTGGGAGAACGGTGGGAGGAGACAGTGAGGGGGAGCCCAGGAGAGGAGGGGTTTGAATGAAACACGGAAGGCCAGCTCAACAGGTTAGGGCTACCGCCCTGAACAGGTCAGAGCCGCGGACCAAAGCTGACAGGGACTTTGTCCCCCTGAGAAAGTTTCATCTGGAGGGCGAGAAGAGCCTTCAAAGAGATGGAGGGACTGAGGCTATGTTGGAGTGGTAGGAGAGGGCCATGATAACCCAAGGTCCCTGCTCCAGAACTGGGTGGACAGGTGACTCAGACGCTGTGAGCTCTAAGCTGTGACCCTTGAAAAGACACAAGGTAGCTAAGAGGACTGGGGCTGAGAACAGGGAGTGACAGGAAGCTGGAGGTTCCCTGGGGATCTGGGAGGGACTCCGGAGTGGAAGTGAAAGTGTGAAGAACACACAAGGTGAGGTCAGCGGGGTGCAGTCATTGTCCCAGTGTGCCACTGAGCGGAAGGAGCCGGCTCCAGGCATCCAGCTGGGAGACCTGTGAAGCAAGAGATCTGGGAGATGCCAGGGGTTTGACATCTGCTTCTCACTGCCTTCCCATCAGGACTTAGATTCAGCAACTGAAACTAGGTTGCCAGAGCTTGAGGTGGATGCTGATTCAGGACTAACAGCCGTGGGGTCTCAGACAGTAAGAGCCAGAGAGCCAGGCAAGGCAGCACATGACTGTAATTTGAGTACTTGGGAGGACTGAGGCAAAGAGGATTGTGGGTTCCAAGATAGCTTGGGCAGCATAGGGAGATGCTGCCTCAAAAGTGAGCCAGTGGAGGAGTTAGCATGATCACAGGTACTTACATGTCATGTGCACACTACATATATACATATGTACATACATACATACATGCGTGCATACATACATGCATGCATACATACATACTTGGAAAATGAAGAGCCATTGGGACAACTTTTACCTAATCGCTGAGGAGACAACGGTTGCGTGGAGTGGCACACACCTTTAATCCCAGAACTTGGGAGTCCAAGGCAGGCAGATGAATCACTGAGGGTAGCCTGGTTTACATAGTGAGACCCTGTCTCAAAAACAAAATAAAACCCGAAAGGAGAAACCATGGAAATAGGTTTTCCCCGCTTTGGTGGTATTTGTTTTTGTCATGCTTGAAATGGAACTGGAGGCCACAAACATCATAGGCATCACCCTATAATCTACCTAGAGACCCCCTCCTCCCACTTTTTGTGTTGAGACAAGGTCTTGCCACGCAGCACAGTCTGGCTTCAAACTTACAACCTTCCTGTCTCCACTTCCCAAGCACTGAGATCCAGGAGGGCCTGACCATGCCCAGTGGTTTTGTAATCTATATCCCTGTCTGAATACATGATTATATTTCTTTATTGTGTGCTGTGGTCCTTTTTGTTTGCTTGTTTGTTTTATTTATTTTGTCACTGTGACAAATATCTGAGAGAAACAGTTTAAAAGAAGGGTTTATCCATTCAGTCTCAAGAATTTCAAGTTCCTGGTCACTTGGCTCTGTTGCTGCTGGGCTGTGGGGAGGAAGAGCATCACGGTATTCTGTGTATTCTGTGTCATTGACACATGAGGTAGAGCCAGGCAGCTTACCTCATCACAGACAGGAAGCAGAGAGGCAGGAAGGGGCTAGGGCTGTATATAGCCCCAAGATGACGCACTCAATGACCAACTTCCACCAGCTGGGTCCACCTCCTAAAGTTTACATCACCGTCCAGATTGACAGCTCAAGCTGGGGTCCAGCTCTCCAACCACAGCCTGTGGTGACACTTCATATTGAAACTGTAGCAGTGAAACACATAAGATTCCCACAAAGACGATCAAGTGACTCCTAAGCCAGGAGGACCTCAGCTTCTCACAGGGTAAGACCAGGTGCATTAGTTACATGCATTGCGCAGACCGGGAGGATGTATTTGTGCAAGCTGGATACATGCTACCATTATCTTCACCAAAGCCACTTGCTAGGACTCTCTCCCATTGTACCAGTCAGCCACTGACAGAGGGCAAGACATAGGCATGTAAACCACACATACCCTCTTCCTGAGGAAATTACTGTGGAGAAAAGGACCTGTGTCAGATAGCCCCAGGGGTGGCTGGCTCCAGTAATATCAGAGAGTGTTTGCAACTGCTGCACCTGGGCAATCTTAGTGAGTTCAACTGAAAGCTGGTTGATACCTCTGTCACAGGGCTCTTAGAAGAGACAACACATAAAGAGCCAGGTCATAATAGGTGCTCAATAAATATTGGATCCCTTTCCATAAGTACATAAAAGATTCAGGAATGCGAGCCGGGCAGTGGTGGTGCACACCCTTAATCCCAGCACTTGGGAGGCAGAGGCAGGCGGATTTCTGAGTTTGAGAGTTCGAGGCTAGCCTGGTCTACAGAGTGAGTTCCAGGACAGCCAGGGCTACACAGAGAAACCCTGTCTCAAAAAAAAAAAGATTCAGGAATGCATGCACACAGGCAAACCAGTGCTGATATATTATTGCAAAGAAGAGAACATTTGCAGAGTGGTATCCTAATGAACAATTCTATAGGGACTTTCCACCCCTAGTGAAAAGAGGGGAGTGTGTGGATAAAGTCCACACCTGCCCAGATTTTCTACCTGAGCTTAGAATCTGGCCAATGAAAGCCAAGGGAAGTCAGTCCCACACCCCAATACACACACACACACATGCAGGACCCAAACATGCACGCATGCGCACATGCACACACACAGGAAGGACTCAGCCTGTGGGCCCAACAGTCTCTCCTCAAAGGGGCCATCCTGACTCTAGAACACAGCCTGTTAGAGTTAGGAGCCAGACAAGAGAGGAGACGGACCTTGGGGGCCAAGCCAGTGTGGATACAAGGCTATGCCTTAGGCAGTAGGAGGAGACCCTGCTGGAAGAGTCTGGAAGACTGAGCAGTGGCCAGCTGTCAAGGAAGTTTCCTTTGTTTCTGGGGACCTCACTAGGTCCCCGTGAGGGCCACTGCGCAGCAACATTGCCGAGCTCCTTGCTCCTTGGCTCTCCTATGTCAGCACCCCCACCTCGTGTGCCTGACGTCCATTTTCTCACTCACAAACTCTTCGTTCTCCCTCTTTCCCTACCCCTGTTCCTGTTCAGTCATTTTACATCTTCTTCCATCATTTTCTTCTTCTTGAGACAGGGTCTCCCCAATGTAGCCCAGGCTGGCCTGAAACTTACCAGTTAGACCAGGCCAGCCTCAAGTTCTCAATCTTCCTACCTCCCAGTGCTGAAAATACAGGTGTGTGCCATTACATATGTCTTCATTGTCTCCACTGTTACGTACTGGCCCCTCTAAGTCTGTGCTGGCTACGTCAACCTCATGCTGTAACTAGTGCGCGCGCTCTCTCTGTCTCTTTCTTTTTTTCTTATCACATATAATAAGCGTGCTGATTCTAACAGCCTCCCTTGCCTCACACACACCAACCCTATAACACAAGTCACTATCCGTTTAGCCTGTTTAATATTGAATTCCCAGAATGCTTCTCGGAGGCTGGAAGGATAGCTCAGCTGTTAAACACTAGGCTCAAAAGCAAAAAGACAGAGAAGGGGGCCAGAGGAAGCCCTGGTTTCCTGGCAGAAATCTTCACCTTTGTTAGTCCCAGTGGGGGGGACTCAGGTCTGAGCTGATACAGAGAGGGATTTTGCCTGGAGGTTTGAGGTAGAGAGGGCCAAATCTGGGTCAGTGGAAAAGGAAATCTGATAAACTTATTCAGGCTCAGCCACTCCTCTCTCCCTCCCTCTCCGCTCCCTCTCTCTCCCTGCCAAGTAATTTGTATCTTCAGTCTGAGTCAGGGAGTGACCTGAGTTTAGGTTCAGTAGCAGAGCTGGTCCATTTAGTTCCACAGATCCGAGGAGCCTTGAGACATGCTGAATGCTGACGGAGAATACTAAGAAGACGTTTTGTTTAGCCTTTTTGCTTACTGGGTGGGATTCCAAGGCCTGGAGTAGGGAGGTGCCTTTCTTTGTTCAGGTAAGAAGACAGATTAGTAAGTGCTCAGCCCTAGCAACAGGCCACTATGTGACCTTATAATCCCTGCAGCAGCTAAGGGAGGCTGCGTAGTCACGCTGGTGCGAACACAGTCAGCGCTCCAAGAAGAACGGAAGCCGCCTTCTGAGAATATTGACATTGTCACTGCTCCAGCTGGGAAAACTTTACCCCAACTTAGGCCAACTTCTACATTTCTTCTTTTGAGGTCTCCCAGGCCCATCTCTCCTTTGAGCTCCTCTTCCTTCTCCCGGAAGCCTCCCTGACTCCTACACAGAACACATAGCTTGCATATTGGTGCAGTCACCTGCAAAGGCTGAAGGGATCTCAACGAAGGTTGCATTCAAACGTCACGGCGGATGGCACCACTCATGAACGAAGCAAGAGAGGATGAAAGGTTTAATTGTTTACACAATGTCAGTCTCTGAGGTCAGCAGCTCCCAAATGGCTTGAGAGGCAGGAAGGAGAATAACGTGGATTTTCACCATGGTTGGGGGTGGTGGTGAAGGTTCACTCGGGGAGGGGCTCTATGACTCTCCTTCCCTCAGACAATGAAAGAGAAGCCCTGTCCATGCTCGTGGGCTTGTCCAGGTGTGAGCCATTAGGGACGAGAACAGGGAGGGGCTTAAAGGCTGCAGGAACACATCAAAAGCTGAGCCGAGGCCCATCCTTTCACACACATCCTGTGTTTCTAGGCCGATCCATTCTCCAGGAGGAAGAGCTGATGATGTAGAGGCAACTGCATGGATGAGATGAAGCCCTTGAGATAAAGTGCTCAGGAACGAAGAGTTTCAGCCCTCCGGCACAGAACTGGAAGTTCTCTCTCCCGATCTCCAGCCTTGACTTAGGCAGCTCATGTCTCCATCCCAGTCCATCCCCCATAGGTCTGCCAGACACTTCCCACATTCCTCAGCTGGGTCTGTCTTCTACTGCTCTCCCAGCTCCTGCTCCCACATTCCCTCTGGACACTCCTTTAGACTGGAAATGTCATCCCTCATCCCTTTCCTGCTCCTGGTCCCCAGATCGGACATGCTGGTCCTTCCTGTTTGGGATGGTTTACTAGATAAGGCCTGGCATGGAGCCCATCTGTCATCATCACATGACTCAAAGCTATTTTGGGCAGGACCCTTGCCTATGTCGAGTGTCCACCCTGGCCGTCCTGGCCCTGGCTATCAACACTCCTCCAGGAATAGGGCCAAGAACCAAGAGAGAGCAATCCAGAAGGGCACATGCAACGGCTCAACTTCCATCTAGCTTCCTGTTCCTTGACCCCAGATGTCTTTGGTAGCTCTAGCCCACAAGTCAACCCATGAGAGAGACTGAGTGGCCCTGGAAGTCATAGCTCTCAGACTAGTACTGTTCCGAGGGCAGCCAGGGACAAGTGTCTGTTCCCAAATGCCACAGAGAAAATTGTTATCGCAGCTGCTCTTGTTTAGGTATGTCTGACTGTCTGAACAACATCTGCCTGGAGTTGGTCTCTTAAAGACACAGCTGTGGTCAGTGGCTCTAGTCCCAGCTCTGCCTTACGCCCTTCCCATGAGCTCTATGACTTTGGACATCCAGGTCCACTCCTGAAGCGTTGCTCCCTCACGAGTCAAACAAGGATGACAGTCCTGACTTTCAGAGGGCACCTGGAAAGATGAAGTAGGTCTGCACATTAAATGATTTGTAAGACGTGAAGCCAGAGGCCACTCCCCAGGTGCCAATCCTCATGTCATGCTCCTAACTGCACCTGGATAAGGATGCTCGATGCTCAAAAGCCAATATTCTGAGGCTAGCCTGGGCTACATGGCAGAAGTCATACCAGGCTGGCAAGATGCCTCAGCATGTAAAGCACTTGCTGTACAAGGCTGATGACCTGAGTTTGACCTCAGAACTCATGTAAAAGTGGAAGGAAGAACGGCCTATCCCATGAGGTGGTCCTGACTTCCATATGCAGACTGAAGCATGTTCTATATGCTGAGTGAGTGGTCTTTGCCACTTACAGCTTACATTTCTGGGATTTTTTTTGTGTGTTAGTTTAGCTTTTCCCCCTCTGCCCAGAACACTGCAATCCACTTTATCTCCTGGGACTGGTACCTGTGTGTTCCGAAAACAGACCCGTGTCTTATCAGGAGCTAAACAGCCCAGGAGTGAATATGCGTTAGTTTGTATGCAAAGACAAGGGAGCTGGGTTACAAAGGTCATCAGATCTTCTGGTATCTGCAAAGCTGAAGGAAGGTAGATAGTTTACCAGTTGCCATTTTAACCATTTAGGCGGGGCATCTAGTTAGAATTCGCTGTGCCAGGAGGGAAGTAGTAAGTAATGGCTGAGGACACTCCCGAAGGAGGGGCTCTGTCACACCAAGTCTCAACAAAATCTGATGTCTCCTAAGTGTTAATCATTAGCATAATGGGTTAAGAAGGGTTCTGGGGTTAGATATTATGCTATTAAAATCCTAGCTGTGTGGCCTTAGCCAAATATCGTAACTTCCCTGAGCCTTGGTGTTCTCATCTTAAAGCAGAGCTAACACCTTGATGACTGGTGTAAGGATTGAATAATCGTAGAACACGCCTTCCAGTGGCTCACCTCTGCTTTCCCATCTTTCTTTTTAACTCCAGATTCATCTGGGCTGCTCTTGCACCAACGTGGCCACAAGGGGCTGAAAAGATTTCAGACTTACTGTATGCAGGAAGAGTTCCAGGGTTGTGTATCCAGGGTTGTGTTTGATGGAGGGACAGCTCTGCTCCTATATGTAAATAGAGTGACAGGTACATACCTGGATTTACACAATGGTGGCAATGACAAACTGTCAGTAATTGTCATTAGCAAAAGGACAGCATGGTCTATAAGGGCTGCAACTTTGAGTGCAAGGGTTAAGATCATCTGTGTGGAAACGGTCGTACCTTCTAAGGTCACACTGTACATATAAGGAATCAGACCCAGAATGCACTGGCTTCTCAAACACCAGAGCAGAATCCCATTGGATGGGTCCATTTTCTGCTTTCCCTTTCCCTTATTGTATGTATATGACTAGTGATACATACATATATACATGCATACACACACATATACACATACATACACTTGTATAATCTATATTGCCTTGAAAAAGCAGTACTTGTAAAGCAGTTAGCATAATGCCTGCTGCATGTGCAGTTCTTATTCAATTATAAAAACATATAGAAAACGATGCTCAGGGAAAATGAGTCTTTGTTGCATTAGGGGAAATCTGAGTTAGACTTAAATAAAAAAAAAATCCCATAATGATCTCTTGGAATTCCCTTTCAGTTTGATTCTTTCCCGTACAGTGAGATCTTTGAGTTTAGCCCACCTGTCTCCACTGGGCATCACAACTGTGAAGGTTGAGGTCCCATTCACTGCTCTTAGAGACAAAGGGTGCTCTTTGCTAATTACAATTTCTGATGGGTTGTCATCACCATCGCTAAATATCTGTCTGGCTTTGCGGAGGAGCCGCTTCCAGCTGGGATCAGGATGAGAGGAGGCAGGTGGGCAGGAGAAATACTCCTTTATACATAACATTGAGGGCACTTAGCACGAAGAAGTTAAGTCCGGAGACCTGCAGTCACCTCTTAAGAGACTTGCAGCGCTGCGAAGGTCCGCATTCCAAGCAGCCGAACATAAACGACCGTTCCCCAAAGAGCCTGGTTTGTCCAGCGGGAGATCGCGGTGCTGGCTGTGCCTTGAACAGCCTTTCCAGTTGCAACCGCTGCGAAGCGCCAGGCAAATCCCACCTCCAGCCCCGCCCGTCCAATCCGTCTTGTAGTGAAGGCAAGGCTCCTAGGAAGAAGCTCGCCGCTGGAAGGGGAAATCCAGGCTTTAAGGGTTCCCGACAGGTGTCTGAGAGAGAGGGCGGAGTCGCGATCCGATTGATGGAGAGGGAGGGGCGGCGCTGCCCCTTTAAGAGGCGGCGGCCGAGCGGGGACCTTTTCTCTTTCCCCGGAAGGAAAGCGGAGCCCGGACTGGGCGCGCAAGGTGGGGAGGTGCGGGGCTGGGCGGTGGGGAGGCGGGGCGCGCGCCGGGGAGGATCCCTCCCTCCTGCCCTCCTGGCGATCTAGTGCTTGCCTTTCTAGATCCTCCACCTAGCAGAGATCCAAAGAGCTAACACCTTCAAGGGGGCGCGGCAGGGACCATCTAGGGTGCGGGGTGCCCGGAGCCCGGAACGGTGACCGGTCCAAGGGACCAACGGGAGAGTAGATCCACGGATCTGGAAAAAGGACTGGAGAAGCACCCGGAGCAGACGTGAAACTGACCCGGACTAGGGCAAAAAATTGCCTGACTCCGGGTGCAGCGGCTCTGCGGGCTCGGGTGTCCTCTGGCGGCTCCTGGAGCAGGTGAACCGTTCATCACTCCGGTGCCGAGCCCTCTAGCGATTTCGCCCGGCCCGGCCCGGCCGGCAGCCATGGGCCCCGGCCCTCGCCGCGCGCCCCGGGACCCTGGCTGGATGCTCCGCGCCCTGGCCTTGATGGTGGCAGCTATCGGCCGGGTCGCCTTTGCCTTCAACCTGGACACCCGATTCCTGGTGGTGAAGGAGGCGGTGAACCCCGGTAGCCTCTTCGGCTACTCGGTCGCCCTCCATCGGCAGACTGAGCGACAGCAGCGCTACCTGTAAGTCAGCCTGGCGGCGATGAGGTGGGGTGCAAGAGGGGCATGTGCGGGGATACCTGACCTAAGCTAAACTGGAGCTCCAGGCCCGCTGACTTCCAGGCCTGCTACTGCTGGCCTTTCCTTGTGAGGCAGGATTAAGAGGGCGGGTACGACGGCAGCCCTCAGATTGTGGGGCTTGGCGGCAAGTGGAGGATGGAGGGGGGGGGCGGCAGTAATCTTGGCAAGTGCTGACCTGGCCAGAACCTGTCTAGACGCAGCCGCTCCACGCTTCAGACATCTTCGGAAGTAGGGTCTTTGTTGCCCAGCACCCTGAGAATCCAGTACCTAACATTAGCTACTTTCCCTGGCTAGGAGAACTCTGTACATTAAACACCTACTACATCCCTCTTCCCCTCCTCCCGGAGAGAACCCGAGAATATACGCGTTTAAGCCCCTATTAGTCCTCTCATTTAGCCTGTGGCCAGAGCAGCCACGCCCTCTGCAGAACCAGGCTGGATCACACTTCTCAAGGGCTTGGCATTGCCGAGTGAGGTGATGAGGAGGCTGGGCGTTCGGAGCTGTCCAGAGGCTCCCTCTGACCCCTAGAGGAACGGACAGTAGAAGACAGAGGAGGAGCTGTCTTAAGCCTCCGAGGCCTGAGCCCACCCGGAAGCAGTGGGGGTCCTCCCACCACGTCTCCCTGCATTCCACAGATTCATGTTGAATCAGCAGCCCTGAGTGTGTGTTTGTTTTGGTTTGAAGAGGGAGATGGTGTTTTCTCTTTTCTTCTGCTCTTCTTTGCAACAGCTGCAAGAAGCGGGAAGAGCCTGGCAGAGTGGAGGAGGGGAGGAGATCGTATCCAGCCACCTGCCCCTCCTTAGGCACACTCATACCCAACGGGTCATGTCCAGGTGTCTGAGGTTTCTCTGCATGGGTGCTGTGTGCTGAGGTTGGCTAGCTGAGGGAAGAGGGTGGCCAGAACAGGTGAAACTGCCCAGGGAGGGACAGTGGTGATCAAGCATAAGCCCCTGCTACCTTTTTGAGCTGGGTAGCCTGCCAGGCCTACCCTGCCTCTGACAAGTTACTAAATCAGAAGACACAGTCAAGATAGAAGTGTTGAAACCTCTCCCTGCTCTGACTGGGGCCTGGAGAAACTTGAGGAAGGTTGGAATGTTCAAAGTCCAACTCAACTTCAGTCTTTGCCTCTGCCCTGCTGGCCCAGCCCCTGTCCGGACTGCCCACCTGGACTTGGTCTCTACCCTACCTGGCCCCTGCAGAAGCAGGTGGATCCACCACACCCTTCCTGCCCTGACCGGGCAGATTTAACCTTCTACCTTTCTGAGGCCCTCTGATGATAGATAGTTGCTACAGCAGTGCCGCTGCCTCCCCCAGCCCAACACAGAGTTTTCAGATGTTCTGATGTTGAATGCGCATGGCCGGAGGAACTAACACAACAGAAGAGATTCTGCAACACCTCCTTCTCTGTTCTGTGACTTTGAGGACGCTATTACCCTCTCAGGGGCAAGTTTCCCCCTGGGTGAGGTTATACCTGGACCTGTATGCCCCCTCATTTCTCTGCTGGCCTGTGAGAGGCACCTTGGCATTGTAGAGAGCGAAGCTGACCGCTGCCGTGTCTTGGCTCTGGCTCTAACACCTGAGCCTTAGTTTCTCCAGTCATGGAGAACACACCTTTTTAGAGTTAGTAGTACTTTAGTGTGATAGTGTGTCTAGAATGGTCCTGGCGTGTCCACTTCTCCAGTGGACACCAGAAGGCTCTGGGGCTGAGACTGGATGGAAGTGTACTTCTTTCACCTATGGGTCCTACCCAAGTTGGCCACATGAAAGGCTTCTGCTCTCCTCTCCAGGCAGCTGAAGAGAACGCCGAAACTTACCGACCTCTGAGGGCAGGTTGTTCTGGCCAGATGGGTCTTCTCTGTCTTGTCCAGAGCTGCTTCTGTGTCTCGGCTCTGTCTTCATCTTGCTGAATTCAGCTCTCCATCCTTTTGGGAGAAGCAGCTGGGATTCACTATAGCCAGCTGCATAGCCAGATGTGAACAGCTGCCCAAGCGTTCTAGGGAACTAATACATCAAACTGCAGCCTCAGATTCTCTCAGTCTCAAAGTGTCTTTGGAAGAGTCGGGGTGGCTCACAGTCCTTCCTTTGGGGTCTGCTAGCTCTTCAGAGAGCCCAGAGAGTGTACACACAACCATAGGATTGTATACAGTCTCTAGGAGTTCAGGGAGGGAAAGCATAGCTTCTATGTTCTTAAAGATTTCGGCCTAGAAGTGGTTAAAACTCCAAGATAGACTCTTTATCTCCATCCTGGGGTACCCCACCCATAACCCAGGTTCACAGAACTCAGTATCTGATAGTAAAAATCTGGGGCAGTCAGGTGGTGGTAGTGTATGACGTCAATTCCAGCACTCCGAAGGTAAAGGCAGGTGGATCTCTGTGACTTTGAGGTCAGCCTGGTCTACAGAGTGAGTTACAGGGCTACAAAGAGAAATCTTGTCTTGAAGAAAACAAAAACAAATCCCCAAAGCCAAAGCTCCTCCCCAAACAAAAACAAAAGGCAACAACACCTCCCCCAATGGATAGACCACTCACTTCAGGTCTATCTAGCTATCTATCTAGCTAGCTAGCTAGCTAGCTTTCTGAGACATGGTCTCTTATGTAGCTCTGGCTGTCCTAGAACTCAATTTGTAGACCAGGATGGCCTCAAACTCAAAGAGATCTATTGGCCTTCCTCTGGCTCCCAAGCTACCATTAAGAGCTTGTGCCATCCTGTCTGGCTCACCATTGTTCCATACGCCCCCTTGGAGGGAGAAGAGCTGCTCATCTGGGAGGTGGTAACTGACCCTTCCTGCACCTGCTCTGCTCTGCTCTTGCTCTGGCCTGATCTCATTAGCTGGATGTGGAGATTCCTCTGGGCTCCCCTCCCTTTCACTATTGGAAGTGAGGGTGTCTGGGAAACCTGGGAGGGAGCGGCTCCTGGAAATGAGGTCATGCTTGAGGTAGGCCGGAGCCTGGCTCACCTGCTGTGCTCTCTTGAAACATGCTCCCTGGGGAGGGCAGGTTCCTGGCAGCCTTCTCGGCTCGTGCCAGTAGGAATGGTACAGCAGCTGTGGCTGTGGGCACAAGGCCTGAATGTGGTTTATCCTTATCTTCTGGCCTTCTCCAGTGGCCACTGTAGGCCAAAGGACTGTAAGATGGGAAGGAGGTAGAGGAGGGCAGAAAAAGAAGCAGCGAAGAGGGATTGGCATCCGGAGGGGTATGGTGGGGTGCTCCACGACTCAGAGAGGAAGGCAGGAGGGTCGGCAGCTTGCTGCTAGTCCAGGCTACATAGTAAGACCCTGTCCATTGTGGTAAAAGGACTGAAGTTAGACAATTCAAAGGGTCAAATATGGAATACCCACTGAGAAGCCAGGAAAGAGGAGGAATGAGAAACTCAGCTTTATCCTTTTACTCCCGAGCTCCCACCAAGACACTCCTTTTTCCATCTTTCTCACTCTCCCCTTCCCCTACTCCCCAGCTCATTGCTCTGGTTCTAGGGCTGAGTCACCAGGGGAGAGGGGGCTGAGTGGGCAGCATGGGGGGGGGAAGGGAGGGTGGCGAGGGCAGCAGCTTCAGCCGCCAAAGGAGAGCCTCTGGGGAGGTGGCTAAATCAGGCAGCCTGGCATAGAGCTGGCGTCCACAAGTGGACTTCCCTCCTACCAGGGCTGGAGCAGCTTTTGCCTCTCCTCCTACTCCCATACCATCAGAGGTGAACAGTAACAAAGACCCCAAAGACCTCCCCAGGGGCTCCCCCAGATCTCCTCATAGGCGCCACCCCACTCCTCCCTGAGAGGAAGTTTAATCGGATAGACTTTCTTTGAGTGCCATCTCACTCCCAGAATCCCGAGGGCCTCTTCCTCTTCGGGGTGAGCCAGCCCGGTGCCCTGAACTCTCTTGGGTCCCATTCTCTGCCATTCTCAGAGAATGGCATTTTCGTGCAGTTATTCTATTAGTTTTGAACTGCTTGGGAAGAAGAGGTATAGAGGGCTGGGCAGCCTGAAGAGCCCTACTTGTGCTTGGAGCTCAGGGGCTCCCCAGAGGCCAGGAAGGGCTTTCTAGTCGGAGCCAAATGAAAGGGCGAGCAGGTGGCTGTTGAGAGCTCTTGGTCTTCCATTTCATCCACCCATTTCTTCCTGGGGTGCTTGCTGCTCCCCACTGCCACGCTTGACTCTAGGAGAGGGAGGTCCTATCTCCTGAGAGCTCTGTCTACTTGTCTTTGACCCCTCTGGCTGTGGCTGGGAGGTGGTGGTCTGGAGGAGATCCGTTTTTTAGATTTTTTTTTTTGATCTACACCCAATAGCATTACTTAATACTTTGCATTTTAATTTACATACCACTAGAGTTTGCTCCAGTCTCGGGATTCCCTAACCCTGACCTTACACATACCTGGCTTTGGCAGGAGGAATATGAACCCTACCCTCTGAACCCCCTTCCTCCATCTGTGTGCAGGCCTCTGGCTGTAGACCACTGCATCCCGGGCTGGGAGCCAGGGGGCCTTAAAGGGCCTCTGAGTGGGCCAAGTAGGAGCTAAAAATATTCCAAAGGGTGTGGGGGAGCTCCCGTTGGAATCTCTCAGGAGGGAGGAGCCTAGAGGTTAGGGAATTGGCTCCTCCCCAGTCCCCACCAGTGGGCACAAGGCTGGCACCGCACAGGAACAGGAATTCGAAGATTGTATGGAGTCTTATTCTAATCCAGCCATGGTTTGGGCTTGGCTCTGCCTGTTCCGTACCTCAGGCAGCTAAGAGGAGGGGGTCACTCAGTTCCCTCCTACAGAGACAGACTTGGGAGGCATGGAGACTCTGCTCCTTAGACACCTCCAGCTAGACAAGTTAGGCAGGACAGTGGCAGCCATGATGGTAGAGCATACATTACATTGTATGCTCCCCAGAGCCCCCTTTTATCCACTGAGCCTACAGGCTAATTGTAGGAGACCCCACCTCCAGCCAACTCTGAGCTTCTTTCAGATACTGGCCTATCTCTCCCCTCCCCCAGTGGCCGCCTGCTCGCTTCAGGATGTGGAAGTTCTACTTCTGTTCAGCCCTCATTCCTTCTAAACAATGAAGTAGTCTGTTCTTTTCTCTGTGTCAGGTTCCCTAACCTGCAGTATTGGAATTCCTGGGTCCCTGGAGAGAGTCTGGAGTAAAGCTCTGATCAGTGCTGGCACCGCAAAAATCCAGAGCAACAGTGTTCATGCGCCCACCGGTGCCTCCTTAGTCAGAGAGTCCTTTTGCAGGGACGCATGTGTTCCCCCCAAATCCTGGAATAGAGAGTTCATCTGGCATTCCCATTTTACAGATAAGACACTCAAGTCTCACAGGGAAAGTAAATCACTTCAGAAGCAGGGCCCTAGCTCCGGTTGAGGTGTTCCTTTCCCACAGGCCCTTTCTTCACTCCTTTGTCAAGCATGCCAGCGGGTGGGTGTGTACCTGTGGTGAGACAGGGTGGCCAGGCAGCTACCCTCCCTAGCCTGAACAGAAGTTGGCTAATAGTCTGGCTGTTATATCTCTTCCCTTACCCCTCCCTAGGGTGCTCAGAACACTACTCTGTTTGGGGAAGCTTTATCCCTGCCCTGAGGAACAGCAGCCTCTGAGGGTGATGTCTGAGCTGCTGTGAGATACAGGTCCACCCACTTCCTAGTACCTCCAGGCAATGCATTCCTGACTCCTCGTAGGTGGAGGCACCCCAAGCCCCAGCATGCCTGGGCCCCACCCTGCCTACTCCCTGCAGCCCTCACTCCCAGGTGCAAAGCAGGGCTGTAGGTACAGCCATTGCTCAGCACTTCCAGACGGGCCAGCGGCCTGGAGCCTGGGAGACTCAGGGCCACAGTGTCGCTGGGCTAAACAGAGAGGCACCTGGGAAGTTCTGCTACCCAGGAAGCTGAGTTGGCAGGAAGGTGCAGAGGGTATGTTATAAGAGGAATATTGGCTGGGCAGTGGTGGCGCATGCCTTTCATCCCAGCACTTAGGAGGCAGGGGCAGGTGGATTTCTGAGTTCGAGGCCAGCCTGGTCTACAAAGTAAGTTCCAGGACAGTCAGGGCTACACAGAGAAACCCTGTCTTGAAAAAAAAAATTAAGAAGAATATTGATAGGGAGAAGATACAAGGAAAAACTTGGTTCTGAAGCTGGACTGCCCCAGATACTATAGCCTGTGGGAGTTGGAGATTTTCTCTTATAAATACCCAGGGATTGTCTGAGATAGGATTTCAGGACTGATCTCTTGTCTGCCTTGCCTAAGTTACCCTTTTGGTGTGGGATGGGGCTCCAGAGTCCTAGCCCCCTTGTGGGAATTTCTTGGTGTCCCTAAAGATGGATTCTGAGGGCAAGGTGACAGAGCTCTTGTCCACTCCCACCATTGGAACTCAGTTCTTGGGTCACGCTGGTATCCAGCCCCACCCCATACCCATGTGCTAGTCTCAAGGTAGGGGTGGGGCCAGTGGAGGCATCACTCACTCACCTGGAAATCTGTGCCTCCCAGAGCTATGTGCTTGATAGTTTCAAGAGGAGAGATTTAGGCTCCTAAAAACACACTCATCCTCACACAGATTCTCTCTTCTGCCCTCTCTGACGCCCCCAGCCCTTGAACCCATAACTGCCATTCCTTCACAACGACCTTTACTTCTGAGGCCAAAAGATTCCTTCAAAAACCCAGATCTGGGGCTGAGAAGGTACCTCAGCTGGCAGAATGTTTATCTAGTGCTTATTCTGGAAGCTCCGGATTAATTCCTAACACTACATAAATCTGGGCACGGCGGTACATACCTGAAAATCCAGCACGTGAGAGGTGGAAACGGGAGGATCAGGAGTCCAAGATCATCTTTGGTTGAATAGGGAGTATCCCAGCCTGGGCTACATGAGACCCTATCTTGAAAAGAGAATGAACTAAAGGAAAACAAACAAACAAGGGACCTGATCTTGTTGCTGCCTTGCCTGGGGTCCCTCTGTGGTTCCTCTAAGGCCTTTGTCCTGGCTTGTGTGCCTCCACCAATGTTCTTCCTGAGTTCTGGTTGTCCAGAGGGCTGGTGCCTGCATCACTCACTGGCTTGCTCATGCTTCCTGGTCCTTGTACATATTGTACCCTTGTCTCTGGTGTCCTTCCTCCCCTTTTTCATTGGGTGACCCTGGCCATTGTCCTTACACTGAGGCCAGGGCACCTTGTGTACTGACTTCCATGCTTTCCACATGAGATCCTTACTGAGTGTTTCCTGGCCCGCCTTCCTCTGTGGTAGGCTCTTCTGGAAGACAGAGCCAAGGTTTATTGATGTCCTATCTTCAGAACATGGATATGGAGTTCCTGCCTAGAGATTGTTGATTTGCAAGCTGGTTAGAGGGAGGCTTGTAAAATCAGGCTGACCCACCTGCCTTCCTTTCCCAGCCTTCTGGCCGGTGCTCCCCGGGACCTCGCTGTGGATGACAGCTACACCAACCGGACTGGTGCTGTGTACCTGTGTCCCCTCACTGCCCTCAAGAACGATTGTGAACGGATGGAGATTTCAGAGAGAAGTAAGAAGATCCTGGGGGCAGAGCTAAGTCAAGAACCTGGCAGAGAGAGCCCAAAGAGGAGATACAAGGCTAGCCTGTCAGCGAGGCATGGTGGCTCATCCCTGTTTTTCTAACACTTGAAGCTAAGGCAAAAAGACAGCGAGATCAGGCTAGCCTGGGCTACATAGTGAGTTCTAGAATAGCTTGAGATGTGCAGTGGAGATCCTAGCTCAAAAACAAAACAAAAAGCAAAGCTGATTTGTTTCTTTTCCACCTGTTTCTTGTCACACTGTCATACAGTGTGAGCTCAGAGAAACGACAGACAGGAGGTAGAGAAGAGACAGCAGCTGCTGCCCTCAGGATGCTTTGGATGCTGGAATATGAGGTGAGGGGCCCGAGTTCACGATCCCTCCCATTCTTGCAGGTGACCCTGACCATCACATTATTGAGGACATGTGGCTTGGAGTGACGGTGGCCAGCCAGGGCCCTGCGGGCAGAGTCCTGGTAAGTGAACACTTAGCATCATCTTCCCTGAGCCAGGGAGGACTGCAGAAGGTGGGAGGGGATCCTCTGTGATGGCTGGGGCCTTTGCAAATGTCCGCTTCTGTGGCCTCCTGTCTTTACTGGCTTGTGTGTTCCCTGATCCCCGCTCTCTGGGGAGAGGATTGTCTGACACTCCTCCAAGGCTGGACATGGCGTGGATCCTGTGCAACCTGCATGGATGCTCACCATCCGAGGGAAAGAGCAGAGAGAACTCGAAGCGGGAAAGGGCAGAGAGTGCCCCAGGCAGTTGGGCACTGGCAGGCGTTCCTTCCTGGGAGGCTGGCTGCCAGAAGAGGCACAGCCCTGATGGCCCTGGCTCACCCTGGCACTGATTTGAGTGCCACTCCCTGCTGTCAATTGTCACCTTTTGGTGCTGACAGTTCTTCAATCTCTGCCCTTTTGGGATCGTGATTTCTGTGTCCCGGACAGACATTATTTAGGTTTATATGAAATCTATATATAGCGAAAAGGGCAGATCTTAACTTTCTATGACCAATGATAAGCCTATGTCAGCAGTGACACACATGAAACAGAACATACTTACATCACTCCAGAAAGTTCTCTGTGCCGCCTCCGAGTAGTCGCCACTCCTATAATCATCACAGCTGTGACTTCTGTCCCAAGACCGCTATTGTAAGCTTTAGGCTGTCAATCGGTTCATTAGACGACTCTTTTGTACCCTCTGTTGTTTGTGGGTGTGTCTAGACGTTTGTTTAAGTGATTGTAGACTCTAGGATTAGCTCCTTACCCTTACTCAGTCAAAAGATATTTAGCTAGCACTTACTGTGTTCCCAGCACAAGAAGTTTAGCAGTGCCTAAGGATAAGCTCATGTGAAGTGCTGGTGGTGCTTACAGCTGGGATGTGACAGAAGAAGTGAATAAACAAGAACACCTCCTGTTTCTAGACACTGTAGAGACCAGAGGCTAATTTAGAGCACTTTTTGTGTAGCCATGGTTGCCTGGAACTCAACTCTGTAGATCAGATTAGCTTCAAATCCAGAGATCTACCTGCCTTTGCCTCCCAATGCTGGATTTGACTCCAGTTTCTGGGAATCTGATGCCCTCTTCTGCCCTCTGCAGGTACCAGGCATGTACATGGCACACAGACATACATTCAGGCAAAATACCTATACACAAAAAATAAAATAAAAAACCCAGACAAACTGAAAGCTGCTATACAAGAAGAATTTGTGCTTATGTGTATGGTAAGTGCTCAGTAAGTGTTTGCTGAGCTGGGTAGTGGTAGCACAGAGGCAAGTGGATCTCTGAGATCAAGACCAGCCTGGTCTATATAGTGAGTTCCAGGTCAGCCAGGGCTACACAGAGAAACCCTGTCTCAAAACAAACAAACAAACAAACAAACAGACAAACAAACAAACAAACAGTGTTCAGTGCACTTATTAATGTTATTATTATTACTACTAATTTTAAATGACCCTTTCATTAAACAACAGGGTTATCTAGGGACAAGGGAAATGAGTTCCCTAATCTCTCTGTAAATAGCTCCTTTTAGACCCAGGAGCCTAAGTGTCCCACATTCCCTCATCTCCCAACTCCTTTCACCAAGATCTCTAAGCTGCTCTCAAATTCATGCCTTCTGGCTTCCCCAGACCTGCTCCCGACCCTTGATTCCAGTATAATGGATAGGGAGGTACAGGTCTCAGCGTACCCACAGGAAGAAATGGAAGCCAGACTTCCACTTGGGCCTTGACTCATAAAGCCGGGAATGTGCAGGGTGAGAGGTATAGATTGCCATGGTTCCCTGATCTTGGCTAACCCCATGTGTGTGTGTGTTTGTGGGTCTCTAGGTCTGTGCCCATCGATACACCAAGGTGCTGTGGTCTGGGCTAGAAGACCAGCGGCGCATGGTGGGCAAGTGCTATGTGCGTGGCAACGACCTACAGCTCGACCCTGGCGATGACTGGCAGACATACCACAACGAGATGTGTAACAGCAACACTGACTACTTGCAGACTGGCATGTGCCAGCTGGGCACCAGCGGTGGCTTCACCCAGAACACTGTATACTTCGGTGCCCCTGGTGCCTACAACTGGAAAGGTAGGGGACCTGGGAGAAGGAGGTGCAACAGAGACCACACAGCCAGTCGAAACCATCTAGGGTCAGGGTCACAAGAGACAGGATCACAGGTCAACAGCAGTATTAAAACACTCACTGTGGGCTGGCAGTTTTACATGTGCCATCTTTAACTCTTCTGTGTATGTACACATGTGCACATATGGCTGTAGAGGTCAGAGGTTGACATCAGTCCCTCGGTTGCTCCCATGGTCTCTCGGTACACCTGGAGTTCACTGATACAGTGGAAGGGGAGTGGCTGGCCAGTGAGCTCCATGGATTCACCTGTTTTTACCCTGGCAGAGCTGGGGTCATAGACACATGATGCTGTGCCTGTCCTTTTGTATGGATGCTGGGAATCTGAATCCAGGTTCTCATGCTTCCATGGCAAAGACTTCACCAAATCCCCAGCTCCCTGCACATATTGTCTTAAACAATCTGAAAAACACTCAGGAAATAGAGACAGGAGAATTGCCATGAATTTGAAAATAGCCTAGGCTACGTAGAAAGTTCATAGAGTGATCTACTACCCCCCCTCATATATATACACACATACATATATATGTATGTATATATGTGTATATATATGTATACACACACACACACACACACACATATTGAGTATTTCTAAAGTCCTCGGGTGACACAAGCATTTTATACCCATTTACTTAATTAAAAACTTTGTCTTAGAGAAAGCCTAAATTAAGAAACTAGATTGGATTGCAACCTGTCTGATGTCAGCTCAACCTCTGGGAACTTTCACAAACATGCTTCTGGAGCAGCACTAAAATCTTAGCTAAGGATTTGTTAGAAGCAAGAGCAAAAATGGGCAATCCCAGTGCCACTGTCCTGTGATCCCAGCTATTCAGAGCCTGAGACAGGAGGATTCCATAATTCTGCATGGGATATACAGTGAGTTCAGGTCCAACATGAATAACTTAGCAAGGTCTGTTTTAAGATTAAAAAAAAAAAATTCAATCTTCAGTACCTCAAAGTAAGGAGAGAGAGAAAAAAGTCCCTCCTGTGCCTCCACCTCCCTCATCCCTTTTCCAGCATTCAGTGTCTCAGGACTCCTTCCACACTTACTTGTGCATTGGTGTTTTGCTGGGATGTGTGTCTGTGTGAAGGTGTCAGATCCCCTGGAACTGGAATTACAGACAGTAGTGAGCTGCCTTTGAGAACAGAACCCAGGTCCTCTGGAAGAGCAGTCAGTGCTCTTAACTACTGAGCCATCTCTCCAGCCCCTTGTTTTGGTATTTATGGGTATCTTCTTAAAAGAAAACAGGATCAGTTTGGCCTTCCACATTCTCCTTACATGCATCATAAGCTAAAAGCAGTGTCTTGGTCAATACTTACAGGACTGTCCTTTTGAGGTTACAGAATGTTTCATTTTCTCAAGATCCTCCCCCTTAAAGAGCTGGAGAGATAGCTCAGCACCCACAGCTCACAGCTGTCTGTAACTCTAACTCCAGGAACCCAACGCCCTCTTCTGGCCTCTACAGGCACTGCAGGTGGTGCACAGACATACATGTAGCAAAACACCCATACCTATAATCACATAAACCACATGTAGTGCTACATGCCAGCAGCTGGGAGGCTGAGGCCTGAGGATCATGAGCTCCCGGCCTGTCTGATCCCCTGGCACTGGAGTTACAGACCACTGTGTGCTACTGCTGGTGTTGGGAATCAAACCTGGATCTCCTAGAAGAGCAGCGGCCAGTGTTCTTGTCCACTGAGCCATCTCCCAGCCCTATCCCACCCACCCAGCCTTCTACCTCAAAAACATTCTTAAAGAGGAAGTGATTTATCAGCCAGGCAATGTTGGTACACACTTTTAGTCCCAGCGTTCAGGAGGCAGAGGTAAGCAGATCTCTGAGAATTCAAAGCTAGCCCAGTCTAGAGATCGAGTTCCAAGACAGCCAGGGCTACTAAAAGAAACCTTGTCTTGGAGAACAAGACAAGACAAAACAAAACAAAATAAAGAACAAAAAACCAGGAAGCGATTTATCAGCGCAGTGCTCACCCACAGTGTTATTGTTGTTGTGGGGAGGTGGGCTTGGTAGAAGAAAAGGCTGTGGCTAATTCGTCCTGCTCCCCTTCCCCAATTTTTCTGCAGGAAACAGCTACATGATTCAGCGGAAGGACTGGGATTTATCTGAATATAGCTACAGGGGCTCAGAGGACCAGGGAAACCTCTATATTGGTAAGCCCCGTGCTGGTGGCCCATTGTAGGATGGGAGGAGCTATCTTGATTCCTAACACACTGGCCCTCTTACTCCTGGTGTGCTGTGGGGTGACACTACCATGCAGATGTGACTGGAGGCACGTAGTTCAATTAGCACACGCTCATTGAGCACTGTCTGCATGTGTGACCCTGCACATGGTTTAAGCTTTCAGATGCAAAGTCGGGTCTGTCATGAAACTCAAAACCCAGTGCGCAAGGAAGGCTCCGACTGGCTCTGTGGCCCACTGAATTACTCAGCTTGGCCTAGTGGAATAGAGGGTGGGCAACGAGGATAGGCTCAGGGGGCAAATTCCCTGGGGCTTTGATTGAACGCTTTCCCCCTCATCCCAGGGTACACGGTGCAGGTAGGCAGTGCCGTCCTACATCCCACGGAAATCACTGTTGTGACGGGCGCTCCACGGCACCGGCATATGGGTGCCGTCTTCTTGCTGAAACAAGAGTTAGGTGGAGACCTGCAGAGGAAGCAGGTGCTGAAGGGCACGCAGGTGGGCGCTTATTTTGGCAGTGCCATTGCCCTGGCAGACCTGAACAATGATGGGTGAGAATCCAGGGACACGGGGCACCCTCTGGGGCTAGGGGGAAAAGAGGGCGGTGGTGGCAGGCTTGCTCAAGCTAGATCAGGGAAGTAGAAGCTTTATGTTCTCACGTTTGCATTCACTGTTTTCAAGGTCTCAATCACACCTTATGGGAGTCTGGACATTTGCATGTCATTTGCATGACACCTGTGCTTGCTTGTCTGTACCTGTCATTCATAAGGTGCCAATGGGGTAGGGGTGTTTTTTGGGGGTTTGATCTTTGCCTGCACGATTTCTCTGTACATGTTTGGTGGGTCTTGCTGGCTTTCTCATGGATCGTAGTCAGACCTGGTGTCATTCGCTCTGTTGCATGGCCCTTGGCAACATCATGCTCATCAGATGGCGTTTGCAATGTCTATCGGGCCAACTTCACACCTCCATTCCCACTCTTCCCCTGTGCAGGTGGCAGGACCTCCTGGTGGGTGCTCCCTACTACTTTGAACGGAAAGAGGAGGTAGGGGGTGCCGTCTATGTCTTCATGAACCAGGCGGGCACGTCCTTCCCTGACCAACCTTCCCTCCTGCTTCATGGCCCCAGTCGCTCTGCCTTTGGCATCTCTGTAGCCAGCATTGGTGACATCAACCAGGACGGATTCCAGGGTAGGAGCCAGTATCTCTCCTTCAGAACCCACACTGACTGAGCACCAGCTGCATAGCTTGACAGGACTCACAGCTCAAGGATGTAAAAGAGAGGATGCGCAGAGGGTGATAAGTGGGTTGGGTTGAGAGTGCACAAGAGAGAGATCCAGATAGCATACAGCGGGAGCTCAGGAGCAATGTCATGTATACTACCGAAATAGCTTACACGACAAGCTGGAGAATGCTCTGGAAGCCAGGCAGAGGAAATGGCGCTTTCTGTTTGGGTCATAGTGAGAGTAAGGTGGGAAGTATAGCTTGGTACTTTGGAGGGTGATTCTTGGTGGCGGTGGTAGGGGCTATGGTGTGGAAGCAGGTGGGAAACCTGGGGAGGTAGGGTTAAAAATGTACCATATCAGGTGATAAGAAAGGGCTGGCAGAACGAGGGAGCCCTAGGTATAGTGCCATTCCCTTGCTAGTGTTCTGTGGGACCCGGGGGACAATACAATCAGACCCAGGGAGAAGTCACAGGGAGGACACGGTACGCTATGAGTCCAATTACTGTGGAAACACTTAGCTTACCAAAAGTGAGTTTTCTGACAATCTTAGTTTCCCACAACACAGCAGAGAGCCAAAGGAGGGAAGGCAAAGCTTCTCAGGAGGCAGACATGTATGCCGGAGAGGTCAGCCCACAGGCCTAGATGCGTCCCACAGAGGGCTCAGTTGTTTTCAGCCTAGGGTCTGATCACTGTCCTTGTCATCCTTTCCAGTCACCCTGGCCTCAGATCAAATGTAGCCGATGAGTCCAGCAAAGACTGAGATCATCAAACGTGTTGAGTTTACTTGACGAGGCCTAGCTTAGCATTTTAAAAGTCTTGACACGTGAAGTTCCGTTATACTATAGCAAAATCCACTGCAGTGTTGTACGTATAATCCAGTTTCCTGGCTGTGTGACCTTGTGACCTTGGGATTTGAGCCTGCTCATCTATAAAGGGAGTAAATAATAGTACATGATAGCACCCCATCCCCAACACACACACACACACACACACACACACACACACACACACACACACACGGCATTCTTGTAAGGGTTAAATGAAACGGATGCTGTGAGCACTGTGCTGGTGGTTATCCATGGAGAATGGCTTCTTTTCTGGTCCTGATAGTAGATAGTATAAGAGCCAAGGTATCCAGAGAGGTGGTTGTTGGGGTTGGGGATATGGAAAGTGGGAAACACTGGGTTCTGCTGGGGAATGTGATGCATGGCTCTGTGGCGCTCACTTGCTGTGTGACTTTGAGGAAGTTTCTTCCCCTTTCCTGAGCTTCCATTGCCACCAGAGCTCTGGAGCTTGGAGGTTCCTCCTCTGCTGCTCTGAACACATCTGCCAGGTGAAGTCACCACCACAGTGAGGTCACCACCACACTGGGCTCAGTGGCCTGGAGCAGAGAGTGAAAGGGATATGGGGACCGGTATGCCTAGTGACTCTTCCCCATCTCTCCTCAGACATTGCTGTAGGAGCTCCATTTGAAGGCTTGGGCAAAGTATACATCTACCACAGCAGCTCCGGGGGGCTCCTCAGGCAGCCCCAGCAGGTACGAATGGGTGGAGACAAGTCAGAGACCCTCATTCCCCTGGGCCCCCTCCTCCGGGCACGTCTCCGAGCCCGTCCCTACCACTTCCTCTTGGCTTCAGATAATCCATGGAGAGAAACTAGGACTGCCTGGCTTGGCCACCTTCGGCTACTCTCTGAGTGGGAAGATGGATGTGGATGAAAACTCATACCCAGACCTGCTAGTAGGAAGCCTGTCAGACCACATTGTGCTGCTGCGGTGAGCTAGGAGACTGGCCAGGGTCATGTCCCTCCTCCGCTCTGTCCACCTTCGTCAGTGATCCACACAAACCTGAACCCCAGCCCTGGCTTGGGATAGGCAGGAAATACTGATTCTGCGTGGTTTCTTGTTACTATAGGGCCCGACCTGTCATCAATATCCTCCATAGGACCTTGGTGGCCAGGCCAGCTGTGTTGGACCCCTCGCTTTGTACAGCTACTTCCTGGTGAGACTGTCAGCCCAGTTCTTCCTACCTACTCCTTAGACCTCAGGCCCTAAGCCCTTCCCCTAGACACTCGGGATGTCCCACCATCAGCAGCTGGGTTCTAGGGTCAGCAGTATCTTTTCAATCTCTTAAAGTCAAAGTTCCTTGCAGGAGCTAATGTGTGAGCACAAGCTTAGGAACAGCTCTGGACCATTGGGCTCAAAGCCCAACCACTCACTGTCAGGAGAGAGCAAGGGGAACTCTGAAGAGTGAGGGATGGAAGAAGAGGGAAAAGGAATGTTCTTAGGTGGCTGGGCGTGGGGAGGGAGATTCACTCTGGGCAAATTATTAGTCTGAGTCTCAAGCAATGTATAAAAGGTAATAACCAAATAACAGGGTTCTTGAGATGATTAAATGAGATGCTATATAAAAAAGTCCTAAGCACAGTAGTCTATACCTTAGGTGAAAAACAAAACAAAAACAAAAAAAAAGAAAAACAAACAAAACATCACTATCACCCAAAAACCCAGTTGCTGATAGAGTGTACATCAGTAGTCACCCTGAAGGCTTTTTTGTGGATATCAGTCTGGTAGCAAAAGGTTCGGGGGCAGGCAGAGCTGAAAATCAAGGGATCGGAGACAAAAGTAGGATCTGTAGATCCCAAGACCTGGACTGGGCCATCAGTCACCTGATAACATCAGACAAACCCTGCTGCTCCCTGGACCTCGGTTTCCCCGCTGGTGACCTCTAGAAGCTGTGAGAAGTTACCTCAGCTTTGTGGACTTCCCACTTTCCCCCACAAGGGTCCTGAGTTCTTTGCTTAGCACAGGAGTGAAAGGCAGGATGTGACTGTCCTTCCCACGGTGACCAGGCCCTGCTCTGCATCCCCCCACCCCCAACAGTGTTCAGGTGGAGCTGTGCTTTGCCTACAACCAGAGCGCTGGGAACCCCAACTACAGGCGGAACATCAGTGAGTGCTGGCCACAGGGTGCTCAGGCGGGAGAGAGGGGTGTGCTCACCTGGCCACCTGCTGACTGCCCTGTCTGTCCACAGCCCTGGCCTACACACTGGAGGCTGACAGGGACCGACGCCCTCCCAGGCTCCGATTTGCCCGCAGCCAGTCGTCTGTCTTCCATGGCTTCTTCTCCATGCCAGAGACACATTGCCAGACACTGGAGTTACTGCTGATGGTGAGAGAGGGGCTGTAGGGGAGGATGGGGGCCCTGAGATCTCCGAGAGAGGTGGCCAGTGTCCCTTTAAGTCAACGCTCACAGACGGGGTATCCCCAAAAACCAGAGTTTGGGGAAGTCAGTCTGGTAAATATGGATTGGGTGGATGGTGGCTACACAGCAGGTCGTCCATGTTAGGAGGAAGATAAGCCCCATGATGGGGCCAAGGGGCTTATCACCTTAGAAAAGAGGTGTTGCCTCTGGCTCAGTCTGGAAAGAATGGGTCCCCGATTCAGGACAAGCTCAGTTCCTCTTTGAGGCATCATGGCGTTATGGGAAGTAGACCTGGAGGTCCATAAAGTAAAGAGGAGTCCCCGTCTCAGGCAAGATAGTAGGACTCGATTTGGTGAGTGGATTAGTGGGGGTTCAGCTTAACTAGGGGGTTAGTGTAGAGAGAAGCCCAGCCCCTTCCTGGGTCTTAGTCTGGCTAGGGTTTAACGAGATGGGAGGATTCAGCTTGGGGACTGTGTTCACGGCACCCTCTTCCCCAGGACAATGTTCGTGATAAACTCCGTCCTATCGTCATTGCCATGAACTACTCCTTACCTTTGCGCATGCCCGATCGCCTCAAGCTGGGCTTGCGGTCTCTGGATGCCTACCCAGTCCTCAACCAGGCACAGGCTATGGAGAATCACACTGAGGTGAGCAGGCCCTCTCTGGGCCAGGAGGGCTGCAGGGTCAGAAGGTGGTGTGTGGGTTGCAGTCCCTCAAGCCTTCCGCTGCCCCCTAGGTCCACTTTCAGAAAGAGTGCGGGCCAGACAACAAGTGCGACAGCAACCTGCAGATGCGAGCAGCCTTCGTGTCTGAGCAGCTGCAGCCTCTAAGCAGGTGGTATTTGGGTGACCCTGATTGGTCAAGGGCTAGGCGGGGGAGGCGGGAGCTCGCTGGCTGACAGAACTGGGGCAAGGCCTCACTGGGCAGGGGTAGGGTGGATGTGAGCAGAGGTGCTTTAATTAGCCTAGTATGACTTGGTTGCCCACCCCCACCCCATGGCTTTCCTAGCCCTGAAGGCCTGAGGGGCGGAGCCTGGAGGCCCAAGGGGTGGAGCCAAGTGGAGCTGAGGCTTTTGGCTGAGTCCCAGACTCCTCTCTTCAGGCTCCAGTACAGCAGAGACACTAAGAAACTCTTCTTGAGCATCAATGTGACCAATTCGCCGAGCCGCCAACGGGCTGGGGAAGACGCTCATGAGGCGCTACTCACCCTAGAGGTGCCATCCTCTCTGCTACTGTCCTCAGTGCGCCCGGTGAGTGCCCGCTGTCTAAGCTATTTGCACCCACTGTATATGACATTTATTTGAATTATTGTTTGCTGTGCTGTGTTGATCTTTTTCGGAACTGGGGTACCTCTGCTACTCGGTTGACAAGCCTTCAGGGCTTCTAATTGTGCTCCCTCGTAGACGGAAGACAAGTATAACCCTGAGCTTATTTGCTTTCTTTCCTCAGTCTGGGACCTGCCAAGCTAATAATGAGACCATCTTGTGTGAGCTAGGAAACCCCTTCAAACGGAACCAGAGGGTGAGACCTGGCCACATCCTCCTCTCCTGGAGAGCTTCTAGCCATCTTACCTGCCCAATTCATGGGATTTCTTGAAGCAAAGAACCAGAATGGAGGAGGGGAAGGCACAACAAGGGGTGAAAAGAAGCCCAGAGACTAAAATATGGAGCCACTAGGTATCTATGGATGATTCTAGGGGAGGCGCAAACAAGGAGACCACTTGGGCTGAGCCCTGATACTGTGCTCACCCTACAGCTAACGCTACGTCTTTTATCTGTTGTACTATCTCAACTTACCCTAATATAAAAGCTATTTCACAGACTAGGAAATGCAGGCTTAGAGAGTCTCAGTAACTTGCTTAAGGTTTCCCAAAGGTGGCAGAGATCCCCAAGGCAGCAGTGATGTCCAACGATCTTATCACTGAGACAGGAAGCAGAGATGGACAAGGGGGAGGGGTGGAGATCCCCTCGCCTGGATCTTCCCGATGCCACAGCCCCCTGCTCTGTTTCAATGCTCCTTTCTGTTTCCCTGACCGTTGTGCTAGATGGAGCTGCTCATTGCCTTTGAGGTCAGCGGGGTAACCTTGCACACGAGGGACCTTCAGGCACGTCTACAACTATCCACGTGAGTGACCCAGTGGAGGTAGTCTGGTTAGGGCTGAGCTCCTATCCAGAGTCTCCTTCTTACCACCTGCATTTTCTCCTCAGGTCAAGTCACCAGGACAACTTGGAGCCCGTGCTCCTGACTCTGCAGGTGGACTACACCCTCCAGGCCTCCCTCAGCTTGTGGGTATTGCTCTGTTCCCGGTCGTTTGTGCCTGAGCCAGGGCTTCCCTACCCTCAAGGAGCCTCCTAAGCTCCCCTGACACCTCTCTTGATTCTGGGGTCTTCCTGGGTCATCTTTTCCTGATAGCCATGGTCGCTATGATGGTTGCATTATTATTCCCTGTGTGTAACACAGGTAGGAGGGGCAGCATTAGCTCTTGAGGCTAAGGTGGTGGTCTGTCTCTTCCCTATCTTTCATTTTTTCCACTTTGTTTTCTTGATATTTACCTTTGTGTATGCGTGTGTGATGTGTGTTAGCACGTGCATGTGTGAGAGTGCAGGCGTGTGCATGATATGGTCCACATGTAGAGGTCAGAGGGCAATATGAGGTGTTGCGTCTCTCCTACACCTTGTGTCGGGCAGGGGTTTCTCTGCTGTTGGCCACCGCATTCACGAGAATGCATATGCAGGCTAGCGGGCCCATGGGCTTCCTCAGGGATCCCCCTGTCTTAGGGATCCCACGCCCACCTCACATTAGGAGAACTTGGATTACAGATGTGTGGTACCGCACTCAGCTTTTAAGTGGGTTCTGGGGGGATGTAAACTCAGAACCTCACTCTTTCCTAACGAGTGCTTTACCCACTGAGCCACCTCCCCAGTCACCCCCAATTTGAATTTTTTTTTCTTAGATTTATTTTATTTCATGTATACAGAGTGTTTTGACTGCATGTATGTCTATGCACCATGTGCGTGCCTGGTGCCCGTGAAGGTTTGGAGAGGGTGTCAGGTCCCCTGAAACTGGAATTACAGATGGTGCTGAAAACTGAACCCCAGTTCTCTGGTAGAGCAACAAGTGCTCTTAACCCCTGGGCCATCTCTTCGGCCCCTCCTCCACCTTCTTGGAAAACCTACTGTGCAAGGATGTCAAAGACATCTTAGTGATTTTTGCATCGCTGCCCCGCACTGCACCAACTCTCACTAACCCCACCTTGAAGGCGAGGAACCTGAGGCTCAGGAAGGATCTGTAGTCTGTGTGAGGCTGCACAGCTGGGGCAGGGTAGAACTGGGGTTTGTGTGCCAGGGGCACTGTAGGCGACCCACCTCAGCACTACAGTCCCCTCTTGCAGGGCTCTGGCCTCCTGTCCGCTTTGACTCAGGTGTCTTCTTACCCAGGATGAACCATCGGCTGCAGAGCTTCTTTGGTGGGACAGTGATGGGTGAGGCTGCCATGAAAACTGTGAAGGATGTGGGAAGCCCCCTGAAATATGAATTCCAGGTGAGGGCACCTCTAGGGTCCTGGCTGGCAGCTCTTCCTAAAGAGAGCAGGGAGACTGTTCTGAGTCTGGGGTTCAAAAGTGGAAGGATTTAGGGTTGTTGAGTTGTGGATGGTTTTCCAAAGGATGGTAACCATGACACATGGCTCATGTGTGCCCACAGGTGAGCCCAGTGGGAGATGGGCTGGCAGCCTTGGGCACACTGGTTCTAGGTCTGGAGTGGCCCTATGAAGTTACCAATGGCAAGTGGCTGCTGTACCCCACAGAGATCACCATCCATAGCAATGGGTCCTGGCCCTGCCGGCCATCTGGAAACCTTGTCAACCCTCTCAACCTTACTCTCTCTGTAAGTCCATCAGCAGGAATGGTTCATGTGCATCTTGTTTGCGTCCTGGAGGGCAGAAAGGCCAGAGTCTTCCCTTGCCGCCTCAGTGGTCTTTGGGAGCCTGACTACACCCTGTCCCTTTCCTGTTTCCCATCAGCTATTCTATCTCTCTCTGCCTTCCCAACATATCTCTGCCCTCTTCAGGACGCTGGAGTCAAGCCACTGTCCCCACAGCGCCGGCGGAGGCAACTGGACCCAGGGGGAGACCAGGGTTCCGCGCCTGTCACGTTAGCTGCTGCCAAAAAAGCCAAGTCTGAGACTGTGTTGGTGAGTGGCCAGGGCAGAGGCAGGGAGGACTGCACAGCCTGTCGCAAGGTGCATCGGCATCAGGGGCCCACAAGCAAGGGTGATAGATAGAGACCACCCACACAGAGACACCAGTCCAGAGAGGTGCTGTAGACCTGGGCCTCAAGAACCTTCTGACAGAAAAACAGCTTCTATCCTAGAGCGCATCCAACACAGTGGTCTCAAAGAGGAAATGCTGGCAGATTCCAAGGCTTCACACCCTGTTGGGTGTAGCTTGGGCATTTGTTGTGGGGAGGATGTGTAGAGCAGAGTGGTCTATGCAGGAAGAGGTTGAGAAGGGGGAGCCTAACTGGCTAGAGAGGTTGCAGGGGTATCCTAAGCCAACAGACAACACTCACCGTGCTTGGCCTGGGAGAGGTTTCTGAGGCTGCACCTTGCCAGCCTAAGAAGGGACTATGCTTCATGCTTGCGTTCCCTGAGTCAGATGGGCTTGGCCCAAGAGTGCATCTTGAATGTTCCTGAAGTAGAAGAATGTGAACGAGCAAAACAGTGAACCCTTGTCACTCCAGGGTGGGACGAAGTCTAGGAGGGTAGAATGTAAGGAGCCAGCATCAGGTCTAGAGACTCAGGCTATCTCCCATCTGTCCTCCTGCTCACCTCAGACTTGTTCCAATGGCCGCGCCCGCTGCGTGTGGCTGGAGTGTCCCCTTCCCGATTCCTCCAACGTTACCAATGTGACCGTGAAGGCACGGGTGTGGAATAGCACCTTCATTGAGGTTAGTGCTGAATGTGGAGGCCTTCATTGTTATCCACTTGAGTGAAGAGGGTTATAGGGAGGGATGGAAGCCAGTGTGTGTGTGTGTGTGTGTGTGTGTGTGTGTGTGTGTGTGAAACAGTATCAAGTTCTGCACAGTTGTATGTCTGTTATTGTGGTCATATCGGTGTTATGGTTGCTTGTATGTGAATGTGTGATACTTCCAAAATGACCTTTTATGTGTCCTTTACATTCTATCTCTGTGCCTTTGCCCCTGTTGCCCCCTGCCCACTGGAATGCCAGCTTTTTGTTTTTCCCTGTCTCTGTGTGAATTCCCTATTCAGCCATCGAAGTCTCCAGCAACCTTTGCTTGTCATCATTGAGATTCTAGCTAACTTCTCAGCTGGAGTCTTCTCCTGAATAACATGTCTTCCCTGGAAGTTACCTGGGTTACCGTCCTGCTTGGATAGGTTATGGTTACCCTTATGCCAGCCTTCTCTTGCTACCTAGTCTAAACCTTTTCTTAAGACTAGACTATCACCGGGCAGTGGTGGCGCACGCCTTTAATCCCAGCACTTGGGAGGCAGAGGCAGGCGGATTTCTGAGTTCGAGGCCAGCCTGGTCTACAGAGTGAGTTCCAGGACAGCCAGGGCTACACAGAGAAACCCTGTCTCGAAAAACAAAAACAAACAAACAAGACAACACAAAACAGACTAGACTATCAATCTTTCTGGCTTATGTGATTGGTTTCTATCATATCTACTAAGTTTCCAACACTGGGCCACCACAAAAGTTACCTTAGGTAAATGAAGGGGTGTGGCTGTGTACCTGAACCGGTGCTGTGTGGGGCGGAGGACCGTGAAAGGATAGCATGGTTTGTAAAGCTGGGGTGGTAATGAGGGATGCACAAGAGGAGCTTGTTTTTATTATCCTTCGGAGCTGAGCATG
This sequence comes from Grammomys surdaster, assembly GCF_004785775.1. Lineage (NCBI taxonomy): Eukaryota > Metazoa > Chordata > Mammalia > Rodentia > Muridae > Grammomys > Grammomys surdaster. The sequence goes on from NW_021620860.1 coordinate 4,641,108, forward strand.
CGGGATGTGAGGGAAGCGAGCATGAAGCCCCTTTAGATTTGTGTGTGTGAGTGAACGAAATTGGTCTGCTTGCTCAGTGGAGGCTATGAATGTCAGGCAGTTTGGTCAGTGAGTGCATTTCCCTCAGATATAGGACCCGGCAGGGGACTGTGGGGTCGGATGTGCTGGATATGGATGAGGGAGGCTCTCTCCTGTAGGAGGGCAGAGAGACCTGTGTGAGTAGAGGGGAGAGCGGGTTGTCATCTAGTTTGACAAATGATCTCGACAACCAGGGAAGCAAGTTGACAGCGTATACACTGTCTGAAAAGAGGATAAGGGGGCCCTTGACTTCTTTTAGAGCTAGGTAAATGGCATATAGTTCTTTGTATTGGGGGGAGTGGTGGGGGAGCTCTTTGAATCGGAGGATAGGGGGGTTCATCCTCAGGGAAGTAGTATATTACTGCTGCAGCTCCCCTCTTCCCCCATCGGTAAATATTAAGGGGGCTCCTGCTATGGGCTCTCTTGAGAATAGTTTGGGGGGGTAGCCATCGCAACAGAGGGAGGGCAGAGGCTCATTTTTTGTCAGGATAATGGTTGTCAATTTGTCCTGGGAACCCTATTAAGCTGATAGCGAAGTGGGAATGATTTTTAATTAGCCACTGAACATCAGAGAGGGAGAAGGGGGTGACAAGAACGTCAGGTTCTTTTCCTAGGGTTTGTAAGGCTCTATCCCTGCCATTTTAAATCATTCTAGCGAGTGCATCCACTTCATTTAAAACTTGGGGTGCAACACCCATCGGGGTATGGAGCCATTCTAGCACCCCCTGAGGTTGGTAAAGGCCTCCTACAAGTGTAGGGGAGGAGTTAAAGATAAGGAGATGTACAGGTATTGTTAGGTCATACCTAGCAAGAGCCATATCTTTTTTTTTTTTTTTTTTTTTTTTTTTTTTTTTTTTTTTTTGGTTTTTCGAGACAGGGTTTCTCTGTATAGCCCTGGCTGTCCTGGAACTCACTCTGTAGACCAGGCTGGCCTCGTACTCAGAAATCCGCCTGCCTCTGCCTCCCAAGTGCTGGGATTAAAGGCGTGCGCCACCACTGCCCGGCCTTTACTTTTTTTTTTTTTTATGGTTTTTTTTTTTTGGAGCCATATCTTTTAGGGCTGAATTGACAGAATTTAGGGCTTGGACTGCTTCTGGGGACAGTGTTCTTGGGGAGGAGGCAATCTGTCCCCACTGCAGAAAAGGTTTCCACTGGAGGAGGCACTGTACTGCTCTATATGACAAGAATGGCCACTAGAGCCTTTATACTTTAAATGGGGAAACCCTCAGCCCTTACAATAAGAGGGACAACTACTCTCCCATAGAAGTCTTATGGGTGTCCAGGATCTCAGAAGGTTCCCACCCAAAGTTAACCATTAAAATAGATAATAAACCATTCACATGTCTTATTGATACTGGAGCAGATAGGACAATTTTAAGACAGCAAGAGGTCCCACAAGACGGGCAACTGATCCCTGGGCCCCAGGTCCTAAGCACAGGGGGTACCTCTCACGCATTCATCACCAAACAGATCTACAGGTGGGAGGACCCAGATGGAGCTACCGGCCATACGCCCCCCTGGTGGCTCAAGTAGCCACCAAGCTTTTAGGGAGAGCTATCTTCCAATCCTTAGATGTGATTCTTACCACCCAACCAGAAAGAGACCACATTAAGATAGAGGACATTACTTATGAAGAAAATAGTATCCAAGGAGACTGGTGGTCTCAGCCCTTGGGCACCCAGACGCATTGGGGACTGCAGAAGGACTGAGAGGGGGCATATGGGGTGAACTGGCCTGCAGCCGAGAGGGACAAGGGGGTGAAGCTTCAGCAGCGCAACACAGGGTGGAGACTCTTGGTTACTGCTACTCGCTTGGCTGGATCCTGGCTGGCTCGGCTAGCTTGCTTGAGTTGTTGGGCCTCTGTGGCTGGAATGCAGAGAAGTCCTCCACGGGAGATTAGATGGCAGCTCATTAGTTGAAAGCCTCCTCCACGGTTCTCCACAGCGGGATCCAAAGATGAGAGGGAGTCCATGGTTTTAAAACATTTATTGTCATGGTGGAAAGTGGATGAAGCTGTACACCCCCCCTCAGGGTGGGCCTGAGGTTAAATATCTTTTGTAAGGAGGAGGGTCTGAGAAGGAATGCTTAATTGGCTACACCCTCTGGCCTTTAGGTATCTCATTAATATGGAGATATCTTAAGACTCTGCAGCCTGTAGTCACGTCCTCTACCTGTGGAAGGGCTGTAGGGGTGTTGCCCTATGTGACTGAAAGGCACACAGATCAATAGAGGTCTTAGGCCTCCTGTCAGAAGCCTGGAATCTGGGAGCGTAGTGAAATGCATGCCGTCCCTTGCAGGGATACCTGTTGGGTCTCCAGCCATCTCTAGCCAGTGCTCCACCAGAAACCATGCTATCCTTTCACAGTCCCACAGTACTGGGTAGATTTAGTCCATGAACCTAACTTATTAAACTGTGACTTTCCCTGTCTCTGCTGTCCTGGCATCGGCACAGGGCCCAGTGCACAGAGGAGTGAAAGGCATACATTTGTGTGTGCAGGAGAGGCTGGATGGCAGATCCTTTGAGGGTGCTGTCTGGTGGAACACTGAAGAGGGAAGAGAGTGTAGAGTTAAGAGGGAGGCCAAGAGAGACTCCAGCTGCTCGTTCTTACTCCTCTATCTTCTTGGTAGGACTACAAAGACTTTGACAGAGTCAGAGTAGATGGCTGGGCTACCCTGTTCCTGAGAACCAGCATCCCTTCCATCAACATGGAGAACAAGACCACATGGGTGAGTAGGTGTGTTAACAAGGGCAGCAGCCTCAGGCCAGGCCACATAGCACAGAGCATCTCTAATAGGACAATGATGCTGGTCCTGATGCTGGAGGCTTGCCACCTTAGTTTCTTGGGAGCCAGGAGAATCATTAAGTCCCAGGTCTGCCTAGGCTATAGTGAATTCAAGACCAACCCCGGGCAACTTACTGGTATTCTGCCTCAAAACTAAACTGCCACTCGTGTCTGAATACTCACACCCAGGTTTTCAGACCTGTCAACAAGTGTCCTAGCCTTCTGAACCATCTTACCAGCTCTAGTTATTCATTTGGGGGCACCTAAGATCTCACTATTTAGCCCAGGATAGTCATAAAGGTTTAGAACAATCCTCCTGTCTTAGCCTCCCAAGTGCTGGTATTAAAGGTGTGAGCCACCAGGAGTGGCTTTTACTTTATCACAAGCCCAAAGTCACAAAGGAGGAATTAAAAACTTAGACACAGCCCCTCACAACTGCCTGTAACTCTACCTCCAGGGGATCAGACAACCTCTCCTGGCCTCCATGGGAGTCTCCACTAATATACACATATCCCCACAAAATGCACACACTTGGATACACACAATTTAATATTAAAATTTAATATTTAAAACGTAAAACCTGCTGGGCATGGTGGCACACGCCTTTAGTCCCAGTGCTTTGGAGGCAGAAGCAGGTGAATCTCTGTGACTTCGAGGCCAGCCTGGTCTACAAAGCAAAGTCCAGGACAGCCAGGGTGGTTACACAAAGAAACCCTGTCTAAAACAAAAACAACAAAAACAAAACCCTTTAGCTGAGTGTGCTGGTGCACACCTTTAATCGCAGCACTCTGGAGGCTGAGGGAGGTGGATCACTGTGCATTCAAGGCCAGTCTGGTTGGTCTACATGGTGAGTGCCAGGCCAACCAAGGCCACAAAATAGTGAGATCCTATCTGAAAAAAACAAACAAACAGAAATCAAATTAAACTAAAAGAAAGAAAGAAAGAAAGAAAGCCTTAAAAATAAAAGCAACAAGGAAGAGCTGTCTGCCCATCTGATTGGAAAATACTAAAAAGAGAAATGCCATCCCGCGATGCTCCATGGTGGGAAGCCTGCTGACGGGAGTATAAATTGGTGGCTCCTTTGTGGAGATGAGTTTGTCAATATTCATTAAAATTTAAAGCACCCATTCCCTTTGATCTAGCACATGCTCATATATTTCAAGGAGCTAACAGGACAAGTATGCAAAGATAAATGAAACTGTGGGGGTATTTTAGAGCCTCGTTAATAAGAACAGAGAATTGGGAAGGCTCTAAATGACCGTCAGTAGGAGACTGGCTCGATACAGTGTGGTCCATTTCTACAGTGACTGTGCACGTGCGGTCCTCAGAAGAGATCAGGTTGGCCTTTATCAATTGAGACAGAAAGATGATGTTATTCATAAAAAAACATGAGGTAGACAAAGCTTGCAGAAGTGTGCATGTAGTGTGATTCCATCAATGTGGTCCAGGTGTATTAAAAATACAGAGATTGGTTTTGGGCCCGAGCATAGAGTAGGTCGCAGGCGGCAGCTCCGTACTCAACCCCAGAAAACCGAGAGAAACAGGGACTCCCAGGAGCTTGAACTCACGCAGCATCCCAGGTAAGGTAAAAGCAACACTCTCCCCAAACAAGGAGCAACCGGGACCCACTGGGACCCAGGAATTCGCTCCTGGCCCGGGGCGGGCTCCATCCGGTCTGGGCCCGAGCACTCACAGGTCCCGGGAGGCAGCTCTGCACCCAATCTCGCAGATTCCAGAGGAAGCGGGGCTCGCAGGACCTCTGTACCAAGCAGGGTCTTGGGCTAGGAGGTGGCAGTGCTTGCCCCCAAACAGGGAGCAGCTAGGACCCACTGGGACCCAGGAATTCGCTCCTGGCCCGGGGCGGGCTCCATCCGGTCTGGGCCCGAGCACTCACAGATCCCGGGAGGCAGCTCTGCACCCAATCTCGCAGAATCAAGAGGAAGCGGGGCTCACAGGACCTCTGTGCCAAGCAATTTCTTAGGCTAGGAGGTGGCAGTTCTTGCCTCCAATCAGGGAGCAACTGGGACCCACTGGGACCCACTGGGACTCACTGAGACCCAGGAATCCTCTCCTGACCCGGAGCCCAGGCCCCTTCCGGTTTCCACCTGAACACTGAGCACATCTTGGGCCTCAGCTCTAACTCAAGCAGCAAAACTCATCCCAAACAGTTCTGACACAACCTAGATAATAGGAAAGACAGGCCCCAGTCAGAGACAGCACTGATAGCACAAAGGCGATCCAGATGGCGAAAGGCAAGCGCAAGAACACAAGCACCAGCAACCCAAGGTACTTGCCAGTATCAGAACCTAGTTCTCCCACATTAGAAAGTCCTGAACTCCCCATATCACCAGGAAAACAAGAACCAGATCTAAAATCACTTCTAATGATGATGCTAGAGGACTTCAAGAAAGAAGTAAATAACACTATCAAAAATACAGAGATAGCTCAGGAGGGCACATGGATGCATGCCTATAATCTCAGCACATAGGAGACTGAGACAGGATTAAAAGTTTGAGGCCAACCTGGGCTAACATAACAAGACCCTCTCCCCAAAATAAAAAAGTTCAGTTCAGAGATTTACTATTCACTTCTGCAAGTAAACCAGGCTGGCCTCTAACTCATGAAGAGCCACCTTCCCCTGCCTCCTAATGCTAGGATCAAAGGCCATGTCTGGCTTGTTTGTTTGTTTGATTGTTCTTTGGAGGTAGGGCCTCCTGTAGTCCAGGCTGGTCTTGAACTCTTGATCTTCTTGCCTCCTATTGGGATCACCAACATGCACTAACCACTGTTCACTGTGGAAACAGTCTTTTCCAGAGCACAGAATTACTAGAAACCTTTAATTTTCCCATTACCTGTTTTTGTTTGTTTGTTTGTTTGTTTGTTTGTTTTTTAAATCAAAATTATTTTAAAAGAAGTGAAAATCAACCATAATCATATAGAGAAGTTCTATTCCAAAAACTGGGATTGCAAACACTCCAAATTGGAAACATTTTGAGCCACAAATAAAACAAAATCCCACATTTGAAACACTTCTGGGCCGGGCGGTGGTGGCGCACGCCTTTAATCCCAGCACTTGGGAGGCAGAGGCAGGCGGATTTCTGAGTTCGAGGCCAGCCTGGTCTACAGAGTGAGATCCAGGACAGCCAGGACTACACAGAGAAACCCTGTCTCGAAAAACCAAAACCAACCAACCAAACAAACAACAACAACAAAAATGAAACACTTCTGGTCCCAAGCATCTCTGGCGCTGGCTATTTAACCTGTACATACACATGCATACGGTACATAATGAACAAATACATGCCATTGTAGAGGGAAAAAAACCATGCCAATCGCTATGCATTGTCTGTGTTTTCAATAATTGTGAAGAGCTTGCCATGTAGCCGGTGTCACTCATGGGAGCAGTCTACTCATGCTAACCATGTTTAACCCTGTCCAACAGCCCTTGAAGTAGGGAATTATCATTCCCAGATTACAGACGGTAACAGAGATGTTGAGTGACTTGTTCAAGGCTACTCAGCCAGTGAATAGCAATGCTGGACTTGAGCTCAAGTAGCCCAGCTCCCGAATGCATGCTTTTGGCCATGGCTACACTGTAAAGTAGCCACAGATAATCTCTCCAGAGCACACGAAAGATCTAGAGAGAGAAGAAAGTACTACACTAGCCCAAGGTCACACAACTTATCAGGAACAGAGTTGATATGGCAAGTCCAGATTCGTGTGTCACAAACTCAGACACCAGGCTACCTACCATATCTAAGCCTGCCCCTGAGGCCAAATCTGAGTCTAAGAACACAGCAACCTACCAGTGTCAATGAGTCCTACGGGGGCTTTTTTTAAAAAAAACTCTTTGACTGCCCCCTAGTGGTTGCAGGTCAAACAACAGGGACACAGGCCGGGCAGACACCGGTGACCAAATGTCGGGTCTCAGCAGGCTAACCCAGGCCGAGTCTCTTCTCTCTCCTCTGCAGTTCTCAGTGGACATTGACTCAGAGCTGGTGGAGGAGCTGCCGGCTGAGATCGAGCTGTGGTTGGTGCTTGTGGCCGTGGGTGCTGGGTTGCTGCTGCTGGGGCTCATCATCATCCTGCTGTGGAAGGTAGAGACTCTCGGCCTGCTGGGGCTTCCCACTTCAGACCCCTTGGCAGCGCCAGCATGGCTCACCCGCCCTCCATCCCGTGGCTCTGCAGCCCATTCCTCATCTCCATCTCAGCTGCCCTTTCCCAGATACCCCTTGCCCCTCCCACTAGCTTACGGTCCCACCCACGCCTGGGGAGCTGCAGGCTGCGAAGGGGTCTGGTATCTGACTACCTACCAAGCTGGGCTCAGGACTTAGCTTTCCAGGTTCCTCACCTCTAAGCCCCAGCTCCCCAAGTGCTGATAGCCAGGTCTACCAGCACCCCTGATGGCCATCCCCACCTCCTCCCTCCAGTGCGGCTTCTTCAAGCGAGCCCGCACTCGTGCCCTGTATGAAGCTAAGAGGCAGAAGGCTGAGATGAAGAGCCAGCCGTCAGAGACAGAAAGGCTGACCGACGACTACTGAGGGGGCAGTCCCCCTGCCCCGGCTCACCCGGGTAACACGGCCTATGAATCTCCTCTCCAAACCCCCAGCTGGCTGGGGCTTCTGATTCTGTCCTGTCTGCTCCTCTTGTCTTGGGGTCTGCTTGGATCTAACTTGTCTACCACCTCAAAGTACAGGCCAGCCTGGTTGCCCCTGGTACCCCGACCTCCACCTGGTTCTCAGGAGCTTAAACTCCCAAGAGTATGCTGGGAAATCCTTCCAATGAGTGTGCTGCTTTCTGGAGGACCAGAAAAGAGAAATAGTCAGGGCTAGACCCTGTTTCTGTCTGATCACTAGCATGTCCACAGTAACTCTAAGTCCTCTCTCCTCCCACAAGGACAGAAGGGACCAAGAGAGGCCAATCTCTTTTGTCTTGAGTCCCACCATCTCCCTAGCATAACCGTCTTACCTACCTCTAGTACTGGCCATTGAGACCACCCCATCTTCCTGCCCCACAGTCTCTGCAGCCGCTTAGTCTCCACCTGCCTCTGCTCTCCTCTGTGTCTTCCTCAGCCCCTCCTTCCTCTGGGCCTGGGGTGGGGGTGTTCATCTGCCCATCTCATACTGAAGTTGGGATGTTTGAGTTATGGCCTGTTGTAAGGACCCTATGGGGGTGGGGGTGCACATCTTCTCCTGCTTGAATCCTGGATACTGACACAATTTCTCTTCTGCCTAAACTCCAGTGTGACTTCTTTAAGCCAACCCGCTACTACCGGATTATGCCCAAGTACCATGCAGTACGTATCCGGGAGGAGGACCGCTACCCACCTCCAGGGAGCACGCTACCCACCAAGAAGCACTGGGTCACCAGCTGGCAGATTCGGGACCGATACTACTGATTGCCTTCCCTGACAAACCTCTCAGCGCTCCCTTCCTTCCTATTTATCATAAATTATGACTCCAACAGTCCAAAAGGGACCATACACTCGGCTGGCACCAGCAGGCTCAGGCATCTATCCCTCTTCAGTGCAGGCATGTCTTCTGGGGCCCTGGAATCTCCTTCAAGACCTTGCAATGCTGAGCAGAGTACAGCCCTGCACACTGAACACACACACACAAGGCCTACTGCTAATGGCCTGTTTTGATAGACCATGGAGGGTGCCATGTCCAAGTCTTTGTCTGTGCCAAAAGCAAACCAAAGCGCCTCCACTGGGAGACAGGAGGAAAAGTTCCCTGATGTGGTGACACCTCTCCTCCACACTGGATCCCCCTTGAGCCATTGTCACTGGACAGAGTTCACTGTCCAGAATAAAACTACTGACAAGGAGGAGACAGTCAAGCCCAGCTGCAATTCCTGGCATGCACTGGAGCGCAGGGCCACACTAAAGGCTACCCAGGGGATGTTCTTATGACCTGCGTGCTCGGACCCAAGAGCGATGAACTAGAAAGCAGGTCCCCAGAATGGGCTTTATGAGTGGCTCTCTAAAATTGTGGCTACAGATAGAGTTGGCAAGAAACGCAGCCCAAAGGAACAATGAGAAACCGTGGGCAGCCTGGGACACACTGTGCTGGGACTGACCTGGAGCACGGTGGCATCCTCCAGAGAGCAGGGTCGTGGCGCAGCAGACGTTGGGAGGGTGAAGAGGAGAGACTTCTGATCCATCCTGACCACCTCAGCCTGGGCAAGGCCTGGAGATCCCCACAAGACCACGTGGGGTGTGATACTTGAATGTAGGGCAGGGGAGGGCCCAGCCCCTGCCCCAGTTGGCCAGACTTAACTCTGCTCCCTTGAGCACAGAGATACATTCTGAGCTGCCTGTGGCTTTCTGAGAAACCTAGCCCTTCCCCTCTCCTAGGAGCTGCATCCCCATACTAGCAGTGGAGGCTGCTTTCTCAGGTCCTCTCCACATCCCTGACCACAGGCAGCCCCACTCCCCTGCTCTGTCCCCTCCACCCCACGGTACTACAACAACTTCCCCCATCCTGTGCCTTCTTTGTATATGGGCTTCTCACTAAAATAAATAAAAACAGTTCCCAGTTTGTACTGCTGTGTCTGTTCCTAGCCGCCCCCACTCCCCCCCCAAACCCCCACTCCCCAGTCCTGACCAATCTCAGTTCAATCTGGAGGGGTGATGACCTTCCCTAGCTGGTCCCTTGATGATGGACCTAGCATCCTACAGCAAGCCATGCATGAGAGATTTTGATTGGAGCCCAGAGTTCACGGAAATCCAGTTTTAGGGAGAGTGCCGTGGAGGAGTGCTCTCCTCCCCTGTGGCCTGTCCCCGCTGTGTTCATTTTGACATCAAACACTTCCATTTAGGCTCCGGGCTTGGATTTGTCGAGGGAAGGGAGTTGAGAAAGGACCTCACGCATCTCCAGCTGAGCTCAAACAATGTAGGTCAGGATGGTCTTGAACTCATCCTCTCCCGTGCCAGGGTATCAGGTTTGACCCAAGCTGACTTTGGGAAGGGAGAGAGGGAGCAAGGGGAGAGACAGAAGTCCCATCCACTTTGCCTGGCCCTTGAATGTACACCACCTGTGCCATCTGCCACCTCTAACTGTTAGGCTGGTAGATGTCTAGGGATCCTCACTCACAGCCCTGAAGCCCCTCTGCCAACCTCACTTCCTATCTTCAGTCTGTTTACTTTACTACATGCCAGGCTCCGTGCCCAGCACTGCAGATAAAGCAATGGCCAGGTCAAACACAACCTTAAGCTAAAGTCCAGTGGGGAAGACCCATGAATCAGCAGTTAGCCCATTTTGCGAGAAGCTCTCATGCCGTCGTAAGATCAGGAGAGGCATGCAGGGAGCCCAGCCCAGCACAGGAGCTCAGCAAAGGTTTCCTGGAGGAGGAGATGACTAAGCAGCCAAGATCTGAAGAATAAGTACAAGAGGTTGAGAAGAATAATACACACACAGACACACACACCCCTCTTCAAGTAAAAAGAGATTGTCAATGGATTAAAGATTAGAGGCTGGGGCAAGATGGAAGGTATATAGTGTTGGGAGTTGAGCCTGGGAATGTCAAAAGATGAAGCTAAGGAAAGGAGCCAAAGCGGATATTGGGACAACTGGAAAGGCGCCAGTAAGAGGTGGAGAGGCGGAACAGGAGAAATGGCTGAGCAGTTAAGAGTCCTTACTGTGCTCCTGTACAGGACCTGGGCTGTGTTCCCAGCATCTACATCAGGCAGCTCATAACCTGTAACTCTAATTCCAGGCAATCAGATGCCCTCCAGCCCCCACAGGCACCTGTGTGCTTGTGGTAATGCGAAAACTCACTCGGGTACACATACATACAGATTACAGAGCCTTCTTTAAAAATTATTATTTGTCGTCATTGTTGATTTTGTTGTTGTTTGTTTGTTTGTTTTAAGATAGGGTTTCTCTGTATAGCCCTGGCTGTTCCTGGAACTCATTCTGTAGACCAGACTGGCCTTGAACTCTGAGATCATCCTGCCTCTGCCTGGGATTAAAGGTATACAATGATACTTTTTTTTTTTTTTAAGTGAAAAGGCTCTGAGTAGGGAACCGACAAGGTCAGATTTGTGGTTGAGAATGCTTGCCGATTCTGTTTTCCTGTCTATGAAATGGAGAGAATGATATAATAATCCAGGCAAACAGTGCCTGGCACACAGCGTTATGAGATTGATTGGGGGTCAAACCCATAGTCTTGCAGATTCTAGGAAAACACTCTACCACTGTGATACTACCAGTTCAACCCCACCTCCTCTCCCTTTATGAGAAAAGATCTTATTAAATTACCCAGGCTGTACTTGAACTCACACTACCTCAGGTAGGCCTTGAACAGAATTCCTCCTGCCCCAGCCTCCAAGAGTAGCACCAGGCCCTAGTAAAGGCCAAGCCTTGATCCTGCCTGTGCTTCGCAGGGGTGTTGTAAAGGCGGGTAAACCACTGAATAATCAATAGAAAAGAATTAAGAGACCCACGAAGGCCCAGAGAGTGGGGAACATACCTAGTTTTACCAAGAGAGGGCGCATGACATTTCGCAGGAAAGAGGCAGGGAACTGCTAGGAAGATGGGCCTGGGCTCTCAAGCTTATAAGATGCCTTAGCTCCCGGGGACTTGCAATAAGGAAGCCAGCGGCACAGACAGTTGCCGTCTCAGGTTGGGTGCACAGAAGGTTGCTTTCTCAGGTGGTCATGCAAGACGCGCAAGTTTTTATGCTCAGTCAAACGATATAGGTAATAATAAAATGGAACTTCTTAAAATTAGCACTGACGGTAGCTCCTGCCCCCGCCACTGTCAGTCCTGAGGGGTTTGGCTCCGACTGTTTGTGTTGTTTTTCAAGTGCCAGAGATCAATACAGGGCTTCATGCATGCTGAACAAATGCCATGCCCTCTGAGCTACACTCCTACCCTAATTTTGGATGTTTTTCACGAAAAAAAAAAGAAAGAAAAGGGCACCTTTTCCTGGGCCTCTTGGATATTTATGGAAGTCAGCGGGTTGCACGCATATAGGATAGCTTAGTATAAGCGTGCATCCTGGTTCCGCATTTGCAAGTGTTCATTTGGGTCCATCATAGGAGTGAGAAACCATTATGAGCCCCTATGGCAGAATAGGTAAGCAGGTTGTCAGGTCAAACAGGTGCCTTTAGGGAAGGGACAAGGCAGGGAAAGGAGGGTTAAAGAAGGAGACGGGCATGAACCAGGGAAAAGTAGAAGGTCAAACGAACTAAGCTTAGCGGGACTCTGGGAAAGAAGGGGTTAACTTAGGGCTCGCCCCTAAGAAGTCCGTGGTAGTTGGCGACGGGAGGCGGGACTTAAGCACAGCCCAGGAAAACAACAGGCCGTCTCCAGCACCTTCACGGTTAAGGGGGTGGGCCCCGTGGAGAGCCACGTGTCGAAGCGCAAGGCTATTGGTTCTTCTGGAGTTGTTTGTGCGCGGCCATTGGCGACGTCGGTGCGCCGGGACAAGCCGATTGGCTAGGCGTTGGAGGCACCGCCAGGGCAAGGGTAGGGAGGGGGCGGCCGGAGCTCGTCTCCCGGCTAAGCTGGGCCGAGCGGAGGGCTGGTGCCAGCGCCTCCAGCTCCGGGACAGCAGCGGGAGCCAAGCCCGAGCCGCAGGCGCCGTCGCCATGCGCTGGGTCCGGGCGCTGTTGAAGAATGCGTCCCTGGCAGGGGCGCCCAAGTACATCGAGCACTTCAGCAAGTTCTCCCCGTCCCCGCTGTCCATGAAGCAGTTTCTAGACTTTGGTACGGAGTCGGCGTAGGCGGGCACCGGGGGCGGTGGGCGCGGGGAAGGAGACCCTGGCAATGAGAGGTTAACGTCCGAGGAAGAGGTCCTGGGTGACAGGAGGGTTGGCTTGAAAGAGTCTGGACAGGAATGGGTAAACGGCGAGGCCAGCCTGGCTGCCCACAAAGAGTTAAGAGTTCCCTCTTCACAGTTAACTAAGAATGGGGGCGCGGAGAAAGCGTTGCGAGGAATTGTGGAGAGTAAAAGGCAGTGAGGGTGTAGGAGCCCATCTAGACATGATAGGGTTAGTGGGGGATCCCGGACGTTGCGAGTGGGCGGCTAGGAGTAAATAAGGGGCATGCTGCTGGGAGTGCTAAGGAGATTCAGCCATCTGGAAGACCTGTGCTGTGTATGAAGGGTGGGGGTACTTCTGAACAGACCAAGGGAGAAATCCCGGGGCAGGTGGGAAGGGGGCCCCTTGAGTAGGAGGTGCTAACAGGAGGAGCTCCCCTGACTGGTGAGCCTCCACTCACTGCAGCTGCCCACTGGGCAAGGACACTTGAAGATCAAATTGGTTCTGGCCTGGCAGCATTTCCTAGCTGAGCAGAGCCCAACTTACCATGAGGTAGTCAGGTGGCTTGCACCCTCCCATGGCTATCCCTGGGTTTCTGAAGATTACCCACTCAGTGTTGTGAGGGTTGAGGTGGTTTTGGGGGCAGGAGAAAGCTGTGCCAAGTGGTGGATGGCGACATTGTGTGGCCCTGTCTGTCTACATGGCATTCCCGTGGTGCCAGCTGGTGATCAGGAGTAGGCCCAGGTCTTTCAGGAGTTGGCTGTGTCACAGGCATGGGGACAGGGAGATGGCAGACAAGACTTGGGCACCTGTTTTCTGGGATGTGCTTTTGTTACTCCCTGTTCAGTTGGAGTTGTGAGCTTTGCTCTTGTAGGAAATCCTCCAGGGCCCACTCCAACCAAGTCCCAGCAAAGTGTCACAGCTAGAAGGGACTACCTATGTGGGGAACACTGATGATATACGGTAGGTTACAGAAGCAAGGCCTGGTTGTGATCCCAGGTCTCCTGTCTCTAGGCTGACACTGCTCATTCCTCTACTGCCTAATAATCTTGACCCTGGACCAAGGTTCCCATTTGCCTCACAGATGGTCATTAACGTGGCCAATTCTACATTGGCATTCATCTGTTTCCTCAGCCTGCCTCAAGGATAATGCTGAGTTCCTACAGTCCTGGGAACCTAGTCCTAGCACCCCAAGGAGGGAAGGATTTCTTAGGTACCTCAGCGCCCTGGGCTAGTCCTTCAGGATGAGTGCCTACCTAGAGGGATGGAAAGTAAAGAAAGGTGAGTTAGGTCAGAACAGTTCAGAGTAAGCCCCGGGAACATTTTGTTTCCCTGGTTAAGAACAGAGTTTTAACTGAGGGTCAGCGGGTGATACATTCTGTTCCTTAAGTGTCATCCGGGTGGTAGGATGTCTGGGGAAGGCTCAAGCACTGTAAGGCTCGGAGGGCTACCTTGCTGTGTGCCACAGATGGGTCACATAGTCATTTCAGCTGGCCCAATCTCCAAATGCGTGACTGTTCCCGTGGTCTCCAAATGCGTGACTGTTCCCGGGGTCTGCAGCTATTGATCGACCCCTCTGTCATCCTCAGGATCCAGCAATGCCTGCGAGAAAACTTCCTTCACTTTCCTCAGGCAGGAGCTGCCCGTGCGCCTGGCCAACATCATGAAAGAGATCAACCTGCTTCCTGACCGAGTGCTGAGTACCCCCTCGGTGCAACTGGTGCAGAGCTGGTGAGGTCCCTGGCATTCTGCCACCCCTCCATCCTCACCATGTTCCTCGGTTCTCGTGTCAGAAGCTAGGACAGAGGCAAGGCATGGGGGACCCAAGAGGCTGGAGAGTTAGCCAGGATCACGTGGACATCCTCCGCCTGAGCAGGGACAAAGGTCAAGTTCAGTCTGTGTCTCACCATCCTGCTTTCTCTGGGAAATTAGGGTCCATCCAAGAAAGCACAGCTTTCCTAGTCAAGAGCAAAAGTCATGCTAACATCAGCAGGAATCCATGGCCTGCTCCTGGAGCCCAAACTCCTGTTTGTCGAAGAAACTTGGGAAAACAAGAAAAAAAAAAAAAAAAGAGGTGAAGTGTCAGTTATCCAAGTGGCAAATCTAACTGTCCTGGATGTGACGAAACAGTTAAACACAGATAATACAGTCCCTTCCTAAAGAGTTCAGAGGGCAAGGATCAGAAGTTTATTACAGGTAGCCGTAGGCACAGAGCTGGGTAACTGGAGGCCACTAGCCCAATAGCCTTACAAGAAACATAAACAAAGGCGTGTCTGTCACTGGGCCTGTCCCTGGCTGATCATCAGTAGACTTTTGTGACAACTGGGCAGCAATCTAGTCATCAGGATTTGCAACGTGGAATGACCGAGGATTTCCCGAGGCTTGGGAGCTTGTGGGCTTTGACGCTGTACTGTGTCTAAGCATTTGGCAGCAGCTGACCGTGCAGCTCAAGGATAAAAGCCGCCTTTGCCCTGGGCTGTTCCTCTGCGGCTGAAAGGATAGATTAGGCTGTACTGTTGTTGCTCAGCTCAGAGGCTGAGGTTGGACAATCATGATTGTAAGGCCAGCCTGGGGGAACTTAGTGAGACCCTGTCTCAAAATAAACAAAGGCCTGACTGTAGCTCAGTGGTGAAGCAGTTGCCTCATATAGATGAGGCTCTGTGTTCGAGTCTAAATATCACATACACAAACACATACAAAGACAGTAGCAGCTTTCTACAGGAAGTCCAAGGCATTCCTGGGAAACGGCCAAGACAGGCTAAACAAAATGCAATGCAAATGCCGGGGCGCCGGTGGTGGTGGTGGTGCACACCTTTAATCCCAGCATTTGGGAGGCAGAGGCAGGCGGATTTCTGAGTTCGAGGCCAGCCTGGTCTACAGAGTGAGTTCCAGGACAGCCAGGGCTACACAGAGAAACCCTGTCTTGAAAAACCAAAAAAAAAAAAAAAAAAAAAAAAAAAAGAGCAATGCAAATATGGGAGTCATGATCAGAGAAGGTTTGATTTTTTTTTTTTTTAATGAAATGAACATTGATAATGACATCTCCCATTTACAGAAGTGTAACATGTTCATTGTGACACTTGGAAAACACAAAAGCATAGATAGAACACATCACTCTCCTTCTTACCAGCCCCTCCTAGGGTGGCCTGCGGTTTTTTGATGCCCTTCCAGCATTGTGTCTGTGCATGGATATGTCTTTCCCTGGTTGATTCTAGAGAGACGAGCTCCAGTAAGGGATAGGGTTGTACACACCAGGCCATATACCTTGTAGGTATATGATGCAGGCTGACTAATGTCAGGAAGAAAACTGAGCACGTTGGAGACCATTCCTGTTTTCCTAGTGGTTAGGAGGTTGAAGCCAGAGGGTAATGAGCAGCGGTTCAAGACCAGCCTAGGCAACGTAGTGAAGCATGTTTGAAGACAAAACACATGGAAAAAATGGAAAAGAATACAGGAAAGGACTTGGATACTCAGAGCTAGAAAGGAGGGGCTATGAATAGACTCAAGAAGGTGAGGGGTGGGTGGAGGGCAGGGTTTGAATTTCAGGTGGCCCAACTAAGTTACCTGTCGCTGAGCCCTGCACTAGGACGTCCAAGACCTCTGAGCCATTCTGTGTGTCTTCCCACAGGGTGGCAGGGCTGTGGGGAAGAAACAGAAGGTACCATCTGTTCTCATAGCCCTCCTCCAGTCTGTCCGGTTGACTGGCTTGGCTGACTCACCAGCTGGTCCCTGACTTCATGACAAGATTTCTCAGACCCTTCCCAAGAAACTATTCTGAGGCAGCCAGGAAGGTTGACAAATGGAGGGCCAGAGGAGGGTAGGGGGTTACTGGACTCCCCTTCTGTGCAGGGAGGCAGAGCTTGGCTGATTCTCTCCTCAAAGCTTGGAAGGAATGCCAGGGCACAGCAGGGAGGGGTGGCGTCAGAGCAAACACTTCTCCAGTGCATGATTCAGCGTTCCAGAGAGCATGCCAAGGGGTGGTCGGTCATCCTGATACACTACAGAGAACCACTGAGGGGGGTTGCAGAGCCAATGGGTCTCAGCCACAGCAAGAGAAGCTAAAATGGCCGAGCAGGAAAGACTTGCTCTCTATGAGAGAGTGCAGTTTTCTTCTAGAATAAAGTCAAGGTGTCTGGGGTGGCGGAGTAGTAGAGGTAGTCAGGGCCTTCATGAGAGGAACGCTTGACTTCACAGGGAGCCTGGGAAGAGGGCCGCTAGCCTGAATCTGATGAGTGGAGAGCTGAACCTCCCTATATGGGGATGTGGGTGAGGGGTGTGTGGAGGGAGGGAGTTGTTGGCAGCACGGTAGTTAATACACAGTCATAGTTAATGGAGTGCTAAAGGCCTGGGCTGGCGCTCGAAATGGTGACTTCCCAATTCAAAATAAACTGCATCAACTCTTAGCTGCTTAGACTTGGAGTCATGGGACCGTATTTGGGAGGTTACTGGAAGGTGGGGCTGCCCCCTAGGCTTGGCCACAGCATGTGTGACATATGTGACGTAGAGTCTTGATAGGTGCCCCTACATAGCAATAGGCCTTTCCTGGGCTCAGCTTCCTAGCCTGTATAGTGGAGTGGCACTCATCTGTTTCTCAGGGTCCTGTATTACTTAGAGTGTGAAACACACTGTCTCTGTTAGGGTTACCATTGCTGCGGCCATGACCAAAAGCACGAAGAGGAAAGGGTCTGTTCAGTGTATACTTCCACATCATAGTCCGTCACTAAAGGAAGTCAGTACTGGATTGCTTCCTGTGGCATGCTCAGCTTGCTTTTTTATAGGACCCAGGACCACTAGCCCAGGCTGGCTCCACCCAAATGGGCTAAGCCCTCCTGCATCAACCACTAGTTAAGAAAATGCTCCACAGACTTCCCTACGGCCCAGTGTTCCGGAGGCATTTTCTCACTTGAGGCTCCCTCCTCTCTGGTGATCCTTGTTTGTGTCAAGCTGACAAAACTAGCCAGCACACATGTCAAGGGCAGTTCCAGCCGTAGTCCCATGCTTTTGGGCAGCCATACTTGCAGGTCACAGGTGACACAATTACGTCAGAGGTTTCAGAGGCAATGTAGCAATGAGAAAACAGGGTAGACACCCCCCCACACACACACACACAGACACACACACACACCAAAGACTAACACACCTGAGGGCTTGTGGATTGTCAGGGGCCACTCTGTTTGCTAACCCAGATGGTCCTGTAATCTGAATGACTTCCCTTCCAAGTGAGTCTCCTCGTCTCCAGAGGAGAGACGGAGGCTCAGGACAGGGGGTGTCTTGGCTAAGATTGGTTAGGGGGTCCTGGGGGATTTTGGATTCAGGTCCAGGCCATGGGTTCTGGAGGTTGCATCTGAGGAACAGGAGGAAGGTTTTGAATGAGTCATGCTGCCGGGTAATGATTTCCACGTTCCCATGCAAGCCTGTGGGTAAGTAGGCTCACCTACAGAATGGAATGTCTCCTACTCCTGCCAGGGTGCACAGGATTATCCAGTGGACCCTCTCAGGAGGAAGTTGGGAGGAGGACCACCTGAAGAGCCATGGGCAGGTGGAGTGTGTCTCCCTAAAACACAGCCAGTGAGCCACTGCCACTGCTGTCGCCGGGTTTTGTAGAGTTGTAAGGGGTGTGTGGGAACAGAGGATTTAGTGGGTATGTATGTATGTGTGCAAGAGTGGACATCCTTCTCCCTGGCTTGTCCACAAGGTATGTGGACCCCAAGACCTGCCTGTGAAGAGTCACACTCCCACCCCACAAAAGCCATCTAGCCCTCGTCTTGAGCAGAGTGAGAGGCAGAAGGTCCACAGACAAGGGGTGGAGCCTGTGTTAAACTAGCCTGTCCGTCTGTCTACCAGCACACCTGGCCCAGTAGTCGCACAGGGAGTGGTCCCCAAGACAGTTTTAAAGCTAAGCCCTACCCAACCCTGAGCCTCCAGCTGTGAACCTCGTTTTGCAGTTGGGCTGGGGCATCCCAGTGGCCTTCAGTGAACAGCCAGTGTCCAAACCCACACCCACTGCCCATTCACAGAGTGACTCCAGATCTGCCCTCTCCCTTCGTGCGAGTAGCCACCCTCCTCCTGTAACTTCGGTCTGGTTCACACCGTTGTCCGCAGCGGCTGTTGATGCTGGTACACACCCACAGACACACACTCTTTACTTTTACTCCTGTGGCTCAGCGTCTCTCTGCTCCCACACAATGCTTGCAGGTGGCTGCGAGTGCCCTCCTCCCTCTCCTAGTTCTACTGCGCGCCTCTCCCCTCAGGCCTGCATCCCACTCCCTGGAGGGTATTGGCTAGGGAGTGGGTGTGTGTCTCTGTTATCTTGGGGCGTTGGAAACACTAGATTTTTACCAAGGAGGAGGGAAGTAGGTTAGACCCTTGGCCTCCCTCTCTCAACCTGGATACATACCTTGCCCTCAGCCTGACCCTTTCCCTGGCTCCGGAGAGGGCTATCCAAGAACTAACATAACACCACCCCAGGGTCTCTCTCTGGAGGATCCAGCTGTATCTCAGGGTGACATGGAAGGCCAGGCCCCTGGGCACCTCAGGGCTAGAGCCCCTGAGCAAGAACCTGTGTTCTTCCCTGGAGAACCAGGAGCACACCCAGCATGAGTTCCCTGTGGAAAATGGCCCCTTGAGGGGCAGGCAGGGATGTAAGTCTCCAGTGTCCCCACAGCAACCCTGACAGTACTACTTTTGTCAACGTATCCAGGTGTCCCTTGTTCCATGTCAGTGGCCATGTAACCTGTTCTACTTCTGAAAGTTCACTATACAGCCCTGCCGGGGCTTAGAACCTGGGACCCTGCTTCCTCTGGGCATGCACGGAGCCTCCTCATTCTGAGAACCTTTCCTGGTTGAAGAGGAGACCTGCCTCTCCCACCAGGCCTAGAGGCTCACCCATACCCACCACCTCTGGGCAAGCACAGAGCCTACTGCTTCTGACCCTTCTGTCTGTCCCCCTCCCCACTAATGCCATGAATCTTGAGAGGGGTCATGTGGCCCACCCTCCAACTGCCCCCTCCTCTCCCCTTGCCTCCCCTGACATTCACACTTGTAGTTTCTCTCCCAAATTCCCTCTCCTTCCTAGCCACCTCGCCTACTAGTTATTAAAGGCCCTGTGTGGGCCTCTGAGCCCAGGGAGGCAGCAGTGATCAGGCCGTAGAGGGAGCTCAGTGAGTGTCAGCTGTCCTGCCTCTCTAGGGAGACTAAGAGCTCTCCTGATGGAGATATCTGGGCAGGGATGAAGGCAGTCTGTCAGGAAGCTGGTCTCCATTAATCCTGCCCACAGCTACTCAGCAAGACGAGCAACTACTGTTGATATTGTGTTAGCTTCTGACCAGGAAGAACAGGAAGAAGCCCCAGACCAAGCCTGTTTCTGCTCCCAGTGCGGAATAGCATAAAGCAAGGCAGTAGTGGAGCTCAGTGGGTGTGCTCAGCTGGAGACAGGTTTTGAGTGACCGGGCTCAGAGTGTACACTGTGCAGTGATAGGTCAGAATAAGAACTCCTACCTTTCCTAGTGAGGAAACAAACCCTGAAAAGCTCCCATAGCTAACCCAGGGCCACACTGGAACTCAGCAGAACCAGCAAAGAGCAGTTGTGGAGTGCAAAGAGAAAGGCTTTCTACACAGAAGGGGAGGCTGTGGTGAGATCCAGAGCAGTGGCAGCCCTATCAGTGGCAGGAGTTCTGGAGACCCGCAAAGCTTTGCTACACTCCACCCAGTGGGGGCACTGCTGCAGGGCTCCTTCCTTCCTTCCTTTTCTTCTCAGAGCACTGGGTACTTTGGAATAGGTCCTAACCTAGTGTCTCTGCTAGAGACACCGCTGGGCCTCAGGAGCTCTCTATGACAGGACTCCAGGTAGCCCTTCCAGTCCTCAGGCCAGAAGTGTTTCTGCCCCAGGGGACAGAGGGAGGTTGATACTTTCATAGTTCCAGAACAAGATACAGGCTGGGCATGTCTGTAGGGGAAGCGAAGGTCTTGGCTCAGTCAGGCAAGGAGACAATGACACTAGACTGGCACTGTCTACTGCCTCAGGCAGACCTACCTCACCTGCAGAAGCTCGATGCACAGGTCCCATGTTCTTTATTCATTAACCTTTCCTAATTGGAGAGGAGACCTGCCCTTCCCACCAGGCCTAGAGGTGGAACAGGCAGCAGGGCTCACCCGTACTCACCCTGCTCATTGGCTTTGCAGAGCAGAGTGAGCCCCCTGGTCCTACCTGAGGACAGAGCTAGCCACATCTAGGGAACTGGGGTTCCCCAGGCAGGTTCCAGATCACTCTGGGAGAGGTCCTGTGCCAGCAGCTAGCCTGCTGGCACCACCCGTTATCCACTGGAAGCCTCAGCCCCCTATAGGAGATAGCAGGATCTTTGTCAGTAAAGGGGCTCAGCAAGGCAGGTAGATGTCTGAGCCCTCTGTTACTGTGGCCTTTAGGACAGTTGGGGCTCAGACCCCTGTTCTCTGATTTCTGGTTCCTCCTAAGGTTGCTGTTAATAAGGTTTTGAAGCAAAGACATGCACTCTTTTTTTTTTTTTTTTTTTTTTTTTTGGTTTTTAAAGACAGGGTTTCTCTGTGTAGCCCTGGCTGTCCTGGAACTCACTCTGTAGACCAGGCTGGCCTCGAACTCAGAAATCTGCCTGCCTCTGCCTCCCAAGTGCTGGGATTAAAGGTGTGCGCCACCACCACCTGGCAAAGACATGCACTTTTAAGGGAACTAGCAAATTCAAGGTTTCCTTGTACAACTTACTAGGTTGTCGGGGAGACCTAGAGCAGATGAAATGGGGGTGTTGATTGTCAGCCCGTTCAGCTGTGTGTGCTACCTACTGTAGCATCTGTGGGAGTGAGAGGGAGCATTGCATAGTCTCAGCTGAGCTCACAAACCTCTCTGCTTTCACATAGGTATGTCCAGAGTCTGCTGGACATCATGGAATTTCTGGACAAGGACCCTGAGGACCACCGGACCCTAAGCCAGTGAGTGAGCACCCTCTTTAGGGACAAGAAGGCGGGTGCAGGCAAGGACATCTTGGTTAGGGCCCCAAGGATGGAATGCCAGCTGGGTGCAGGAAAAAGCCCTGCCTTCAGGGGTATGCCAAGAAAGGGGAGACAGGCGACTTCTGGGAAATCCAGGTCTGCTGGGAGAGATGAAGACGCTAATTATCAGTATGCCAAGAGGATGTGGGGGAACCCTGCCCTCAGGAACAAACCTTCAGAGGACCTGAGAGGCTTAGCTATAAACAGGAAGATGAATGGACAGGGAGAGTAGTGTGGGCTTCAGGAGGGTGAGCACCGTGTGTCTGTGAGGCTGGAAAGGAGAAAATGAAGGAATTGACAGGCCATTGGGAATAAAGGAGAGCTGGGATGGCTCCAAGCCTGAGACTGGGTAGAGGTAAATGTCTGCCTCTCTGAAGGTTCACAGATGCCCTGGTCACCATCCGCAACCGGCACAATGACGTGGTGCCCACCATGGCGCAGGGAGTGTTGGAGTACAAGGACACCTATGGCGATGACCCCGTCTCCAACCAGAACATCCAGTACTTCCTGGACCGCTTCTACCTCAGCCGCATCTCCATCCGCATGCTCATCAACCAGCACAGTGAGTTCGGGCTGCTTCAGAGAGGGCAAGGTGCGGGGCGAGGTGTGCCAAGAAGGGCGCCGCCCCCTGACAAGAAAGCAGGGGTCCCCACTTCAACCACTGTGCCCAGAGGCCTGAGCGGCATTCGGGAACTGAAGAGTGTGGCTTAACTCAGATGTGGTAGCGTGTACCTAGAATCCTAGCACTTGGGAAGCTGAGGCTGAAGGATCATATGTTTGAGGCCAGCCTCAAAAATAAATAAAAAATTTTAAAAATAATTGGCGTCAGGCGGTGGTGGCGCACGCCTTTAATCCCAGCACTTGGGAGGCAGAGGCAGGCGGATTTCTGAGTTTGAGAGTTCGAGGCTAGCCTGGTCTACAGAGTGAGTTCCAGGACAGCTAGGGCTACACAGAGAAACCCTGTCTCGAAAAACCAAAACAAACAAACAAAAAAAATGGCTTTCAAAGTAAAGTAAAAGTGCAACACTGAATTGAAATATATTGTTGTAAATGTAAGTGTAAAACATGCTACATGTTCTGAAAACAGTTTTATTATTGTATTTATTTATCTATTTATTTATGCACATGCAGTGGTCAGAGATCATCTGCATTTCAGTCTCCCCTTCATCATCTGGGCCTTGGGGACTGAACTCATGTTGTCAGGCTTGGCTGCAAGCACCTTTACCCACTGAGCCATCTCGTCAGCCGTTTATAAATGCTATCCCCCACCCACCCACACCCACACCCAACACGTTAAAAACTCCATTGTATTAAGAAACAGTTTATGGCTTACCCTTTCCTGTTGAGAGTTTCCTATGCTGGTTGACAAAGCAGAGCCATCATAAGTTAAGTGAGTTCTTTATGTTCAAAGAAAAGCAAGCTGGTGGAAGCTCTCTTACAGTATTGTGTGAAGATATGAAAGCAAAGTGTACATTTAAAGCTGGGCTTGGTGAGCCACACCTTAAATCCCAGTACTTGGGAGGGAGAGGAAATTGGATCTCTGTAAGTTCAAGTCCAGCCTGGTCTAGAAAGTGAGTCCCAGCACAGCCAGGACTGATATACAGAGAAACCCCATCATGAAAAATACACACACACACACACACACATATATATATACACATATACATATATATATGCATATACATATATATACACACATATATACACATATATATACACATACATATATGTACACACACATACACATATACATGCATACACACATACATATGTACATACACACACATGTACATACATATACACATAAACATATATACACACATATATTCATTCATACATACATACACATATATACATGCACACATACATATATACATACACACATAAATATATACACGTATATACATACACACATATATTCATACGTACATACACACATGTATACATATACACATACATACACACATGTATACATACATACACACACACATATATACATACATACACTTAACAGGGTATGATGTGGAGAGGCCTATGGAAGGACTGCTGTAGGGGGCAGAGGCTCTGGAAAGCCTGAGCTGGGGGAAACAAGACTTGGGGGATATGGTTGGCATGGAACATACAGAGGCCTACGGATAAGGTGAAGGGTGGGGTGTTTAGGAAGAGGGAGGACTAGCTCCTGTGAAGCAGCCAGCAGCGCCCTGCCCTCTGCCCACAGCCCTCATCTTTGATGGCAGCACCAACCCAGCCCACCCCAAGCACATCGGCAGCATCGACCCCAACTGCAGCGTGTCTGATGTGGTAAAAGGTGAGTCCCCACCACCACAGGCCGGGCCCATAAAGGAGCTCCCGGGACCCCTCCCAGATAACCAGGTCAGAGGGTGATCCATTCCCAGTGGGTGTGGGGCCAATGTCAGTGCCAAAGGGACTGCTGCTGGGTTAGCCACCCATAACCTGAGTGATCCTGTCTCCTCTCAGATGCCTATGACATGGCTAAGCTCCTGTGTGACAAGTATTACATGGCTTCCCCTGACCTGGAGATCCAGGAAGTCAATGGTAAGCAAATGAGTGTGTGCGCGCGTGCGTGTGTATGTGTGCGCATGCGTGCATGCCTTTGTGTTCGTGCGTGCGCTAGTGCGTGTGTGCGTGTGTGCGTGTGTGTGTGTGTGTGTGTGTGTGTACACTTGCATGCAGGCCAGAGTAGGGGAGCTGGGGGTCAGACTCCCCTAGAAAAGAGCTCTCTGTGTTATAAATCTGTTGGGTAACTGCTCACTGTTGGCACATGCATCCTGTGAAGAAGACAGGCAAGGGCCCTGTCCTTGCAGAACATACGTTCTTGTGCTAGGGAAGGTTGGGAGCTGTGATAGGTGACCACTGAACACCAGCTAATTTGAAAACTTCATAAGTGACCAGAGGGACAGGATGTGGGGTAACAGGGCCAGGACTGTGGACAGTGATGTCTGACGGGATACCTCCCCAAACCAAGAACCAGCAGCTTCATGGAGAGATGCTTCTGGGTGGTCAGAGCTGGCACCCACTCCCAGGCCTCCCATGCAGCTGGCAGGAAGAAGCAGAGTTGAACTTGGGCCTTCCACGGGTCACTAGCTGTGGCAGCTTGGAAGGGGCACAGCCGCTTAGCCGCCTAGGCTAGGTACAGCTGTGGAGAGAGGGAAGCAGGTCTGCTCTGAAGGAATAAGAGGTGCAGGGTCACGCGGTAGATGAGATTGTGAAAGGTGGCCTTGGTATATGACTCCTGCCCTTGGTCTGGATTCCCACAGCCACCAATGCCACCCAACCCATTCACATGGTCTACGTCCCCTCCCACCTCTACCACATGCTCTTCGAACTCTTCAAGGTAAGAAGGCTGCCCTTCTCAGGGGAGGCTGGGCGGGGTCTGTCCTCGGCCCTCAGCTTCAGCAGCACCTTTGGGGCTGGCTTCTCTCACTTCGTCATCCTTCCTACCCTTCCCAGAATGCCATGCGGGCCACAGTAGAAAGCCACGAGTCCAGCCTCACTCTCCCCCCCATCAAGATTATGGTGGCCCTGGGTGAAGAAGATCTGTCCATCAAAGTATGTGACCCTTGACTGGGCCATGGGAGGTTATGGGGTGGGGTGGGGTGGGTGGGTAGAGCGAGGAGTGGAGCAGATAACCTTGGAGGGTATCTCACGTGCCCCTTGTCTCCCAGATGAGTGACCGAGGCGGGGGTGTCCCCTTGAGGAAGATCGAGAGGCTCTTCAGCTACATGTACTCCACAGCCCCCACACCCCAGCCTGGCACTGGGGGTACCCCGCTGGTGAGAGGCCTTCCTCCAGTCCCCTGGCTCCTACTTTTTAAACTCCCAGTCATACTCCATCTCCTCCCACTCCACCCCGCATGGCTGTGTGACAACAGTCTCCTGTTGTGACTCCAGGGCCCTCCATCTCTGCTGCTTGCTAATAGTCCCCTCCCTGGTGATCATCCACCCGTTTGCTTAGCTGTCACTTCTCTTCGGTCCTCTCTCCTCTCTTTCTCTACAGCATTGCTAACTGCTGTCACCTCTGTCCCTGCTCCTGTGGAACAGGCAGTCTTGGGCTTAGGGAATAGATTCTAAGGGCTTTTAACCACCCAGGCCTCTGGGTAGAACTCTGCCGTCCAGCATCTCTCTCTTTGCCTCCTCTGCAGTTCCCCTGCCTACCACCTTGTCCCGTCTGCTTCAGAAATGCCCCTTCTCCACCCCTCCTCCAGCACTCCTGCCTGTCCCCAGTTCAGCTTCTCTGACTCACTTTATGACCTGTGGCTCCTCTGTAGGCTGGCTTTGGGTATGGACTCCCCATTTCCCGCCTCTACGCCAAGTACTTCCAGGGAGACTTGCAGCTCTTCTCTATGGAGGGCTTTGGGACAGATGCTGTCATCTATCTGAAGGTGAGGCCCACCAGGGGCAAGCTTGCTGCTAGCAGGTTTCTATCCATCCCTCATCCGTCCTGGCTCCAAACTCAGAGCTGAGCCTTGACTCCTCGGGTGCTGTAACTTTAAACTAATATGGTAGGCAACTTTAGGGGGTCCAAGGTCTGTGAGTAAGGCCCCTCTCCTGAGGAACCTTAGGTTGGAAGGAAGGGGACCTTCCAGGTCTTGAACTTCAGTTGATAGGACTGTACCTTGGGGATTAACAGGGATCACACAGCCCAGCCTCCTCCCTCTTGATCCTTTCCCCCTCCTGACCTTTGAGGGAACAGCTTCATGGAATGGGCCAGGGCAAGGCACAGAAGGCTCAGAACCTTTTAGGGTCATTTCCGGGTCTGGGGTAGTGTTTCAGCTAATGTCTGGTTATGGGGCTGACGTAGACCTGGGTTAGGACTCCAGGGACGGAGGCCATCAGGGCCTGGGTGGGAAAGGGCAGTAAGCTGGGCAAGCAGGAGGCTGATGGCAGTGCTCCCTAGGCCCTGTCCACGGACTCAGTGGAACGTCTGCCTGTCTACAACAAGTCTGCCTGGCGCCACTACCAGACTATCCAGGAGGCCGGTGACTGGTGTGTGCCCAGCACAGAGCCCAAGAACACATCGACGTATCGGGTCAGCTAGGGGCCTTCTCTCCCTGGCACCTGGGAGGATGCTGCCACCTCTGAATCCAGCCACCACAGGGATCTTCCTTATCTATCCCCTAGGGTACAGGGGTGAATCTGGGTCTCCCTGATGGCCAGATCTATCTTTGTAGAAATCTCAGAGGTCTAACTGTGGTGGTCCCTAAGTGCCAATATGTCTCTATGGAGAAACCTAGGGAGGTTCCCTGGAGCCTGGTCTTCATGGTGATGCTTGAGAGTTGGGGATGGCTCTACCTGATGGAGTGCCCCAGAGACACTTCTCCCAAGACCAGAGCTGTTCGTTTTCTACCAGAAACCCTGGGTCCCCCTCACTGCCTGCATAGTCCCAGCCTTCCAAGTGGCTGCCCCGCTTCCCTGTACAGGCACATTGGGCTGGGTTCTTTCTCAATATTAAGAAGGATGGAGTGCCCTCAAGTCTGGAGAGAGACTGGAAGAGATAGGGTCCACCCTTGACTCTGATCCTGCAGCCTTTCTCTGTCTCTACTCTGGACACTAAAGTTGCAACTGGGAACTTGTGAGTGGGTAGTGGTTCTTATGTGGGGCCCATGGAGAAGGCCTAGGAATAACCTGCCCCAAGGTGATCTTAGCAATTGTGTATGTTTAGCCGCTTCTTAAATCCTTGCCAGGCGTGTCCTCACATGCATAGCTCCCCCACCCAGTCTGTGCCCACCCTACCCTGCCTGAGCTTCAGACCCCAACCCCCCCATGCCCACTATGTGTGCACAAGTGACTCATCCCTAGGACACCCTGTGTACATAGCCAGTTTTGTAATCTCAGAAGCCTCGCCCCTCCCCTCCGCACACAGGGGTTAAAGCCGCGTGCCCCTCCCAGTGGCTGGGATGGTGACAGTGACATCTACAGTAAATAGATGAAAAGTGTCTGGTGCCTGGCTTCCTTGCTTGGGGAGGGTGAGTCCACACATGCAGCACCTGTGAAGACTGGTCCTCTAGGGATGACTGTACTCAGGACCTGGCCTAGCTGGCAAGCTGAGCATGCCACCGGGCGGGGCCATCCACTCACAAGCCCTGGCAGCCCACTACCCAGTTGTGCTCAAGGCATAGCTGAGTCCCTTGTCGCAGACGGAAGGATCACTGGTGTGTGGTAAGTATTTATTGAAAGAAGGTGATAACCATCCTCCTCCTTCACATGCAGGTGGGCACACTTGGCTCCTCACGGCCTCAGGGACAGTCGAGCCTCCACCCTCCCCACCCAGTCTAGGAAGTGCCAGTGCCCTTATACCTTAGTTTCCCTCCAAGGCCTCCACTCCCAGTGAAGATGACTGAGCCTAAACACAGGGTGCTGGCCTTCAGCCACTTTCACAGGCAGGAGAGAGGGAGTTAGCATGCAGGTCCTGTTCACCCCTCCAGGAAACTGGGAGGGGTGGAGGTTTCTCGTCAGAAACCTGGGCCCAGTAGTAACTGACCAGCACCCAAGAAGCTGGGTCAGCGTGGCACCTGGACCCTCTATCTCTGAATACGTCCTACAAAGGACTTGTGCCAGTCCCACCCAGGGCTGGCCCAGTCCCCATCTGTAGCCTAGCGAACCTAAGCCAGCAGTGTTTGTCCACTCTGGGCTCACTGAGGCCTTGACACACCCAGGGCACCTGGGAAGCTGACGACCCTTTCAATCCAGCAACATGTAGGCCACCTTAGATCGTGCCTCTTCACCACCTAGGCACTAGTGGGGGAATATCCTGTGTCCCCAACAGCTCTCAATTTTTTTTCTGCCCTCAAAGGCTCAAGTACTCACTGAAGAAGTAGATTCTAGCTCTGCAAAAGGGTCAAAGTCCTGACCCAATGGGAGAGGAGCGGACCTGTGCGCTGGAACTTGCAGGGGAGAGAAGGGGAGAGAGAGAGAGAAAGCTTCCTTCCCCCTCTCTGTCCTTACAGAGGCCAGCTTACCCTCCCTGCTCACTCCTCTCTCCTCTGAGGAGGTGTCTAGGAATCCACCCTGAGTGCTACTGGCAGAGCCCACTGGCCTCTCTGGAGAGAGCTGTTCTCCCACTATACAGCCACTTTCAAGAGCTGAGGAGACACAGCTGTCTCCTGTCTCCAGTCCGGTTGCCTAGGCTACTCTCTAAGCCTAGGAATCCTGGCTATGGTAGGGCCTCTCCTGCTAGATCACTTCCTGCTCAGTACCACTCTAGTCAGAGGGCGCAGGTTCAGCCTGAACCAGGCTCCTCTGGGCTCCACATGTTTGCTGAGTTCCTGGCCTCTGCCCTCTTCATCTGCCACCTGCTTCTCCCGGAAGTCTGCGCCAAACAAGTCCTGGAAATTGGGTTTATTACTGAGCCCTCCCCCTGGGGTCTCCCTCTAGAGGTCTCAGTCCAAACAGGGTGAGAGGGGGCCATGTCCTCCAAGAGCCTGGTGCCTAGACCCTGCCTCCCTGATGAGGCCCATGCAGGTGGCTCCAAGTGTGCCGGGGTGCCAGCCCCGCCAGCCAGCCATCCCTAGCTCTTCTTGGCCTCGTGCTCACGGCGCCGAAGCTTCTCCCGCTGCCGTGCGGTCTTCTCCTGCGCCTTCCGTTCCTTCTCAGCAGCCGCTGCCAGCTCCTTCAACTTCCGCTTCACCAGTGCCCGGTCATGCGAATTGCTAAGCCCCAGGCTCTGGGAAGAAATCCAGAATGAAGGAAAGAGGCCCAGAACACTGTCCTGCAGACCTGCTGGAGTCTGCTCTGAAGTATGGCCTTCGCCTAGGGATTGGGCCCCAAGGTAGAAGGACTGGCGTGCAAGTGGTCAGAGGTGACAACTGGCCCTAGGTTATTGGCGACCTTGGTTCCAGATCCTCAACCTAGGATTTCAGCCTTAGCACGACCCTGCTGAGGTCCTCAGAGTGGAGAGTGGCTTGATCAAGGTCATGTGGCTAATTGGTAAGGTCCCTCCCCACTTCAAGATTTCCTATGGATGGGGCACTCCTTCAGTTCCAGGAAACTGCAGATGTTGGAGGCTACCTCTCCGCACTGTCCACTTAGCACACCAGAGCCTGGTGGTAACCAGGATCTGAGAATGAATATGGGAATGGAGCTGGCCAAGAAAGAGGCCTGGCTTCCCACTGGATGGTAGTCCAAAGGTCAAGGTCAGCCTGGGCTGGAGCTAGGTCAGATGGAAGTGGTGGGCTTGAGTTTCAAGTCAGACTGAGGTGTTGTACTACACCGCAAAAGGTACCCTGCATAGAGGTCAGACACCAGGTCAGAGGCTAGACAGGGAGAGGAAATCCCAGGTCAGTCCAGGAGGTAAGTCAGGGTCAAAAGTCAAGACCAAGGGCGGTCCCTAGCCTTGAAGGCTTTCTCAGTCTAGCTGATTATCACCTCTGCACTCTGACCCACCTTCAGTTTGCTTCCGTCCAGCTGCAGGAGCTGCGGCCCATCCACCTGCCGGGCAGCAAACTCAGCAGCATACTGTTCCAGGTTGAGGCTGTGCAGCCACTGGCCCACCTGCTGGCTGGTCCAGTGTTGTACGGCAGGGAGGGACTCATCCAGGAACTGTGGTAGAGATGGGGAGAGTAAAGGGAGCCCAGCCTATGGCTGGGTCCCCTTGGCAGGTACAAAGGCCAGCCCCACTCACCTCATCTGAAGACTGGGACAGCGTGTGGTAGGGATAGGAGCACTTGGTCTCCTGTCGAGGACCACCTGGGATCTTGGGGCTGCTGCTGGGAGGTGTGGAGTCATCGCTCAGGGTAGATTCCTACACAGAAAGGGATGTGTGCCAAGAAGTAAGTTCACCTCCCACTTCCAAGCCCATCACCTGACCAGATGGGGCTGAAATACTACACTAGGTACCAGCAGCTGTTCAATGCTCCAGGACCAGGGACTCAGAACTAGACAAGACACAAGACTGTGATGACTGAAGTGACATATCAGAACCTGAGCCCTCTAGGAGGGAGCTGGCTACGTAGAGGACATGGTCCTAGCATTAAGCAGATGAATTATCAGGAATGGAGGGGGCTAGGTGCTGCTGCCTGTAGGCAGCCTACCAGGATTCCTCCCCCAGGCTGGGTCCTATGTCCCTGTTACATAAAATCCTTCTCCTGGGCTAGAGGATGGCTCACAAGTTAAGAGCACTGGCTGATCTTCCAGAGGTCCTGAGTTCAATTCCCAGCCACCACATGGTGGCTCACAACCATCTGAAATGGGATCTGGTGCCCTCTTCTGGCCTGCAGGCATACATGCAGGCAGAACACTGTATACCTAATAAATAAATAAATCTTTTAAAAAAAAAACCCTTCTCCTAGGCCTCTTGCATCCTGGCTGGTGGGTACACCCATTGGCCTTGGATCTCTGTGAAGACTTGGGCTGTGTCTCACTCAGCATGATGTCCCCTGGGACCAGCACAAAGGGACTGAAGAATTCGAGTGGTTAAAGAATAAAGTTGCACATCAGAAGGGCCTCTCCCCTGAACCCCACGACTTCTGATTCTCCTTAGCCCTAGCACCATACACAGCTGTTCACACCTGTGGGTGAGTCCCTTTTCCCCGAACCTCATTTGCTCATCTGTACAATGCTAATAAGAATGACTGCCTTGCCTACATCACAGTTAAAGCCACACACAATAGTGGGCTTTGTAATGTACAGTGGTCTCTGTGAACATAAGGAGACTTTGGTATTGGTTGTGTTGACGGTTCTTATTTCCTAGGGTCTGGAGCTTTCAGAGGACTAGGTAGGGGTCCTGCTCATCTCCTTATCTCCAGGACTTCCCACCATGCAGATGGCCAGCTCTTGATGGCACAGTCCAGACCTGACTCAGACAGAACAGTAAGAAGCAAGGGTCCCTCAGACTGAGTGAGCAGTGTGGGGCTCAGTGTTCCCGCAGGAAGTATAGGAAGCAGTATGAACGCATGAAATGCGAACAGGTATGAATGCATGAGCCATGAATGAATAAAGCCAGAGAGTAGATGCAAGTCATGCATGCCACCAGGCAGCTCTGTGGAGGGATACTGTGGGTCCCAGAAAAACCTGGGTCCCAGTCCAAGCCACGATAAATATGTCCTTGTTGTGAGTCTAGAAGCCAGTGTAGGTCAAGGACGGTCCTGGGGTTACACTGCAAAGGATGGCATACTCTTGTAGTCCCAGCACTAAGAAGGCTAAGGCAAGAGGATAGGTAGTTCCAGGCTAGCCTGGGCTATAGAGTAAGACTGCCTCAGCAGGGAAAAAAGAAAATGGGAGGGAAGGATGGATGAGAAGTAGGAAGGAGAAAAAGAGGGAATAAAAACCTGGGCTTACCTGGGAAGCTGACTTCTTGGGGCTCAAGCCCTCGTGTTTTGGGGAACAGGTTGGGGAGGTGGTACTCCCCGAGGAAGCAGAACCCTTGCCGCTGTCTGTGAACCAGGAAAAGGGCAGGAATGGGGAGCTCCCTGTCCTTCCAGAGCCTTCTACAGACTCCCTGTGGAGAAAGCATCCAGCATAGTGTGGGTGTCCAGGGGGGGAAGGGAGCTGTGGGTGAGTGCCATGGGTACCTCTCACCTGCTGCCCATGGACAGGCGGTTGCTACCCTTCTCCTTCCGGCTCTTGCCAGTGGACGCTCGGCGGAGAGTGACCCTGTAAGGAGGTGGGGGAGTAAGTAGGGCATACCTGCCCACCATGATGCCCTGACCCCATCAGTTTCAAGGACACTTGCAATACCTGGCCTCACTCACCCCAGGTCCAGGAATTTCCTGCGAGTCTTCTTATCCAAGCCAATGGTGGGGCTGGCAGGCTCAGGGGGGCTGGCATCCCGGCTGTCATCTTTAGAAAGAGAAGGGGAGGAAAACAGCTAACTCAATGGCCTTCTGCTGCTGCCCGTGTTGGGTGGTAGACATCTTATCTTAGAATTAGTCCATTTTGCTCTAGGCTCTTTGGTCCTTCATTAGCTGTGTGACCCAGGATAAGACACTGTCTGTGTGTCTTATTTCAAGCAGAGATGCGCCAATTTTACAGTATCTAATGGGAGCCTAGGCTTTTGCCTTTTACAAACTGTAACAGTACTTTACATCTGAAAAGGCAGGACTTTTTGTTTTCGTGTTGTTGTTTTGAGATGGGGTTTTCTCTGTGTTGCTTTAGTTGTCCTGGAGCTCACTCTGTAGACCAGACTGTCCTCAAACTCAGAGAAATTCACCTGCCTCTTGCCTCCTAAGTACTGGGATTAAAGATGTGTACCACCACCACCTAGCAAAGGTAGAGCTATTAATATTAATTAGTTATTTTTTGAGACAGGGTTTCAATGAAATCCAAGGTGTCCTGGAGCTCCCTATGTGGCCTTGGGCTTCTGATTCTCTTGTCTTCACCTCCTGAGTACTGGAAATCCAGGGTACATGACCATATTCTGTAATGCTTTCCGAATGCCAGGCATACTACTGACTTTATCTTGGCCGTTTTCTAACCAGCCTTTCAATCTCAGCTCAAATGTTACCTCCTCAGGGAAGCGTTTCCAGTCAGGTGAGGACACTTATCAACTGTGCATATTTCCTGCATAGCTTTTATTACAGCTTGTACCTATACGTTAATTACGGGGTGGTTTGGTTGTTTCTTTCCTAAGCTACACGTCCCCAGAGGCAAGGGCTGTCTCTATGCTCTGTTTGGATCCAGCGATGTCTGACATATAGTAAGCTTCTGTAAATGAAGAAGGGAACCTAATGGCCAGCCTTCCATCTCCCCTGCAGCCACCCAACCGCCTGGCCTGGCTGCGGTTCCGATGATCGTCGGCAGGGGGCACCGCGCCTACAGAGCTCACCTTCGCTGTGCGGCTCTGCTCGAGGGTAGCGACGCACGAAGCTGGGGGAGCTGTCGGAGGAGGGTGCAGAGCGCGGTGGCGAGCCAGAGGTGGCGGCCAGACCCTCATGCGAGGCGGCGTTGTGCAGGGGCCGGTATCGAGTGAGTGGCGAGGGTGGCGGCTCGTCCTCATCCAGACTGCGCCTCAAGCCCGGGGGCTCCAGGCAGAAAGAGCCAACGGCTGGGGAGCCTGGACCCGAGTGCAGAGGCGAGCGCAGCCGGTGCAGTGGGCTTCCGCAGCCGTCGGTCACCTGGAAGAGGGGCAGCGGTTCAGCGTCCCCCCTTACTTCCCAGAGAATGGAGGCCAGTTTCCCCGTCGGCTGTACGGGAGCACCAAGGAAGCTGTTTCCTGGGGGTCAGGAGAGCAGGTTTCCTCGGACCCGGGGCTGGAGAGATGGATGATCACATGAAGTGAAGACATCCTGCTTCATCTGCACATCCCACAGTTAATGGGACTTCCCGAACCCTTCTGGTTTCAGCTTCATCTGTAAGATGGGCTAACACCTTTTCCTGTACAGAGAGGTACAGGAGCCAGAAGTGAACTGCTAACTGACCTTTGGGAGCATGACTGTCAGATCTCCAGGGGCACACTTCCCTGGAAGCGTGAGGGAGGGAGTATGATCCAGGGGTAGGATGTGGGTGTGTGTATGTTATCCCAACCTTGCCTCCGGGCCCATCAGAGCCTTCACCGTCCTCAGCAGAGCTGGCACTGTCACGTAGCCTGGAGCGGGAAGGCCGGTGTCTCCGGCCCTTGGCCAGCAGCTGAGCCCTGGCTTTGTGTAAGCTGCTGTCCAGTCTGGTGGTCTCTGGTACAGCCAAATCCAGGTCTGCAAATGGAGACCAGAGCCACCTCAGATGGGCCACCCTGACTCAACATCCCAGACATTTAATTGGTGCTTGGGAGTACCTCCCACTGTGCCTGTAGGTTGAAATTCAGCTCTACCACAGTTGGGCTGGGCTTCTAACCCCACCTGCTAGCACCAGCACACAGAACAACATGCCCCGTCCTCCTGTGGGCATGGCTGGTTTATGTGCAGACACTCACAGAAACAGGGGTGAGAGGAGGCACACCCACCTGGATCCTAAAGTTTAAGAGTTAGCAAGTGTTGGGATGGGTGGGAAGTAGGAAAGAGATGGAACCTCTGGGTGGCAGGAAGTAGCTCTGTGGGAATAAGTTCTGAGAGAAAAGTAGTGGAGACCGGGGGGATGAAGAGGCATCTGCCATGTACCCAATGCTATTCACCTCACTATCCTCCTTAGAGCTACCTGGGTTGGGGGTAGGGGTCACAGCATCTGGACAGGGGCGGTTACAGCATCTGGGAGAGGGGGTTATAACACCTGGGCCATATTTACAGCTGAGCCAACTAGGATAAAAGAAGGCAAGTCAGGATTGGAGCCACTGACTAGTAACATTGTGGCAACTGGAGTGTGGCTCTAGGGACAGGCTCTCCTGGTGACACTGTCAAGGCTGTATTTAAGGATAGCGGTGTTATTCATGACCATACACCAGTGTCAGACTCAGGAGCAAAGTTCCCCTGCAGCTTGTTTCTTGGGCCCTGGGCTCTGCAGCCCAGTGCCAGGTCCTGCTAGGACTGAGAGGAAGAGTAGGCACCCTGCTGGGTGTGAGGAAAGCACTCGCTTCTGTCCACTTGCCTAGTAAGGCAGCATCAGTCTTGGTCTGGCCCTGACATCAGTACTGGGGTCTCCCCAGGCTTCAGGATGGGTTAAGATGTTCCTGTTTGTCCCTCTCAATACTTCTGGAACCCCACTCCATCCTTCACACCCTCTGTCCTGCCTGCTCCTCTCTCATCTGGAGACATCCCAAAGGGACCCCTACTCAATGGCCACTTTATCTATTCCCAGCCAAGAGTCCTTCACTAAATGTCAAGTCTAAGCACAGGAGCACCTGCCAGGAAACCCACAAACCAGAGCCCCCTAGTGCCTCAGCCAAACACCACCCATCAGAGCCCTATATGCTGGTGCATGCCTTTAATCCCAGCAAGACAGAAGCAGGTAGATCTCTGAGTTCAAATTCAGCCTGCTCTACAGAGCAAGTTCTAGGACAGCCAGGACACACACACACACACACACACTCTCTCTCTCTCTCTGTCTCTCTCTCTCTCTCTCTCTCTCTCTCTCTCTCTCTCTCTCTCTCTCTCTCTCCCCCTC